>NC_138302.1:95298771-95326271 GCF_965601325.2 Salmo salar | reverse complement strand
CTATTGGCTAACGTCAGTCCCGGAGCTAGCCAGCTGAAGAGTTCCATAGCCACTCCTGGGCTACAATCACCTATCCGGACCCGTTTTACAGCCAATGCGGAGCCCCATCGGGCCTTCACGACTGGACTACCGACGTTATCTGCCCGAGGGAGTTATCGAACTGGTCCCTCCGTCGCGATATAACCTGAACGCCCATCTGCAGCCAGCTAATCGTTATCTGTCTTATCGGCTGCTATCTGAAAAAGTCTATCGGCCAATTATCTTGGGCCACTATAACTATAACTATTTTGCCAATTGGATTGATCCCCTCTACCACACGGAACCCCACTAATCTACCGACGGAAACGCACGAGGTGGCTAATAACAGACCATCTTCTGGCCCGGCTAGCTGTCTGAATCGCCGTGACCGCAACCGACCTCACTACTCACTGGACGCTTTTGATCACTTGGTATAAATAAAAATATGAGCACGTCGTGTTTATGACTCCGTTCACTCCAATTGCGCCGTAATCCGTCTATTATTTATTGGGAAAAAGTTCGATATTTGCATTTTTTCTCATGTGAAAATAAGATGTTGACCAATAGAACAGATTTTGATCACTCGGCTAAGCATGCCTCTCCTTAATGTCAATATGCCTTGTCCATTGCTGTTCTGGTTAGTGTTTATTGGCTTATTTCACTGTAGAGCCTCTAGCCCTGCTCATTATACCTTTTCCAACCTCTCAGTTCCACCACCCACACATGCGATGACATCACCTGGTTTCAATGATGTTTCTAGAGACAATATCTCTCTCATCATCACTTAATGCCTAGGTTTACCTCCACTGTATTCACATCCTACCATACCTTTGTCTGTACATTATACCTTGAAGCTATTTTATCGCCCCCAGAAACCTGCTCCTTTTACTCTCTGTTCCGGACATCCTAGATGACCAATTCACATAGCTTTTAGCTGTACCCTTATCCTACTCCTCCTCTGTTCCTCTGGTGATGTAGAGGTGAATCCAGGCCCTGCAGTGCCTAGCTCCACTCCTATTCCCCAGGCGTTCTCTTTTGATTCTGTAACCGTAATAGCCTTGGTTTCATGCATGTTAACATTAGAAGCCTCCTCCCTAAGTTTATTTTATTCACTGCTTTAGCACACTCTGCCAACCCGGATGTCCTAGCCGTGTCTGAATCCTGGCTTAGGAAGACACCAAAAACTCTGAAATCTCCATCCCTAACTACCTCATTTTCAGACAAGATAGAACGGTCAAAGGGGGCGGTGTTGCAATCTACTACAGAGATAGCCTGCAGAGTTCTGTCCTACTATCCAGGTCTGTACCCAAACAATTTGAACTTCTTCTTTTAAAAATCCACCTCTCTCAAAACAAGTCTCTCACCATTGCCGCCTGCTATAGACCACCCTCTGCCCCCAGCCGTGCTCTTGACACCATATGTAAACTGATTGCCCCCCATCTATCTTCAGAGCTCGTGCTGCTAGGTGACCTAAACTGGGACATGCTTAACACCCCAGCCATCCTACAATCTAAGCTTGATGCCCTCAATCTCACACAAATTATCAATGAACCTACCAGGTACCCCCCCAAAGCCGTAAACACGGGCACCCTCATAGATATCATCCTAACCAACTTGCCCCCTAAATACACCTCTGCTGTTTTCAACCAAGATCTCAGCAATCACTGCCTCATTGCCTGCATCCGTAATGGATCAGCGGTCAAACGACCTCTACTCATCACTATCAAACGCTCCCTGAAACACTTCAGCGAGCAGGCCTTTCTAATCGACCTGGCCCGGGTATCCTGGAAGGATATTGACCTCATCCCCTCAGTAGAGGATGCCTGGTTATTTTTTTTAAATGCCTTCCTCACCATCTTAAATAAGCATGCCCCATTCAAGAAATTTAGAACCAGGAACAGATATAGCCCTTGGTTCTCTCCAGACCTGACTGCCCTTAACCAACACAAAAACATCCTGTAGCGTTCTGCATTAGCATCGAACAGCCCCCGTGATATGCAACTTTCAGGGAAGTTAGAAACGAATATACACAGGCAGTTAGGAAAGCCAAGGCCAGCTTTTTCAAGCAGAAATTTGCTTCCTGCAACACAAACTCAAAAAAGTTCTGGGACACTGTAAAATTCATGGAGAATAAGAGCACCTCCTCCCAACTGCCCACTGCACTGAGGATAGGAAACTCTATCACCACCGATAAATCCACTATAATTCAACATTTCAATAAGCATTTTTCTACAGCTGGCCATGCTTTCCACCTGGCTACCCCTACCGCGGTCAACAGCACTGCACCCCCCGCAGCAACTCGCCCAAGCCTTCCCCATTTCTCCTTCTCCCAAATCCAGTCAGCTGATGTTCTGAAAGAGCTGCAAAATCTGGACCCCTACAAATCAGCCTGGCTAGACAATCTGGACCCTTTCTTTCTAAAATGATCTGCCGAAATTGTTGCAACCCCTATTACTAGCCTGTTCAACCTCTCTTTCGTGTCGTCTGAGATTCCCAAAGATTGGAAAGCAGCTGCGGTCATCCCCCTCTTCAAAGGGGGGGACACTCTTGACCCAAACTGCTACAGACCTATATCTATCCTACCCTACCCTAAGTCTTCGAAAGCTAAATCAACAAACAGATTACCGACCATTTCGAATCCCACCGCACCTTCTCCGCTATGCAATCTGGTTTCAGAGCTGGTCATGGGTGCACCTCAGCCACGCTCAAGGTCCTAAACGATATCTTAACCGCCATCGATAAGAAACAATACTGTGCAGCCGTATTCATTGACCTGGCCAAGGCTTTCGACTCTGTCAATCACCATATCCTCATCGGCAGACTTAACAGCCTTGGTTTCTCAAATGATTGCCTCGCCTGGTTCACCAACTACTTCTCTGATAGAGTTCAGTGTGTCAAATCGGAGGGCCTGTTGTCCGGGCCTCTGACAGTCTCTATGGGGGTGCCACAGGATTCAATTCTTGGGCCAACTCTTTTCTCTGTATACATCAATGATGTCGCTCTTGCTGCTGGTGAGTCTCTGATCCCCCTCTACGCAGACGACACAATTCTGTATACTTCTGGCTCCTTCTTTGGACACTGTGTTAACTACCCTCCAGATGAGCTTCAATGCCATACAACTCTCCTTCCTTGGCTTCCAACTGCTCTTAAATACAAATAAAACGAAATGCATGCTCTTCAACCGATCGCTGCTTGTACCTGCCCGCCCGTCCAGCATCACTACTCTGGACGGTTCTGACTTAGAATATGTGGACAACTACAAATACCTAGGTGTCTGGTTAGACTGTAAACTCTCCTTCCAGACGCACATCAAACATCTCCACTCCAAAGTTAAATCTAGAATGGGCTTCCTATTTCGCAACAAAGCATCTTTCACTCGTGCTGCCAAACATACCCTCGTAAAACTGACCATCCTACCGATCCTCGACTTCGGCAATGTCATTTACAAAATAGCCTCCAATACCCTACTCAATAAATTTGATGCAGTCTATTACAGTGTCATCCGTTTTGTCACCAAAGCCCCATATACTACCCACCACTGCGACCTGTACGCTCTCGTTGGCTGGCCCTCGATTCATACTCATCGCCAAACCCACTGGCTCCAGGTCATCTACAAGACCCTGCTAGGTAAAGTTCCCCCTTATCTCAGCTCGCTGGTCACCATAGCAGCACCCACCTGTAGCACGCGCTCCAGCAAGTATATCTCTCTGGTCACCCCCAAAGCCAATTCCTCCTTTGGCCGCCTCTCCTTCCAGTTCTCTGCTGCCAATGACTGGAACGAACTACAAAAATCAGGTGCAGCTCACAGATTACTGCACCTGTACATAGCCCATCTATAATTTAGTCCAAACAACTACCTCATCCCCTACTGTATTTATTTATTTATTTTGCTCCTTTGCACCCCATTATTTCTATTTCTACTTTGCACTATCTTCCACTGCAAATCTACCATTCCAGTGTTTTACTTGCTATATTGTATTTACTTCGCCACCATGGCCTTTTTGCCTTTACCTCCCTTATCTCACCTCATTTGCTCACTTTGTATATAGACTTATTTTTCTACTATATTATTGACTGTATGTTTGTTTTACTCCATGTGTAACTCTGTGTTGTTATATGTGTCAAACTGCTTGCTTTATCTTGGCCAGGTCGCAATTGTAAATGAGAACTTGTTCTCAACTTGCCTACCTGGTTAAATAAAGGTGAAATAAAAAAATGCAAAAAATAAAATATATAACACTGGTGTTAACCCCACTAGAATACCACTCAGATATAACACTGGAGCTAACCTCACTAGGATCAACACTCAGATATAACACTGGAGTTAACCTCACTAGAATCAACACTCAGATATAACACTGGAGTTAACCTCACTAGAATCAACACTCAGATATAACACTGGAGTTAACCTCACTAGAATCAACACTCAGATATAACACTGGAGTTAACCTCACTAGAATCAACACTCAGACATAACACTGGAGTTAACCCCACTAGAATCAACACTCAGATATAACACTGGAGTTAACCCCGCTAGAATCAACACTCAGATATAACACTGGAGTTAACCTCACTAGAATCAACACTCAGATATAACACTGGTGTTAACCCCACTAGAATCAACACTCAGATATAACACTGGTGTTAACCTCACTAGAATCAACACTCAGATATAACACTTGAGTTAACCTCACTACAATCAACACTCATATATAACACTGGTGTTAACCGCATTAGAATCAACACTCAGATATAACACTGGAGTTAACCCCACTAGAATCAACACTCAGATATAACACTGGAGTTAACCCCACTAGAATCAACACTCAGATATAACACTGGTGTTAACCCCACTAGAATCAACACTCAGATATAACACTGGAGAAAACCTCACTAAAATCAACACTCATATATAACACTGGTGTTAACCCCACTAGAATCAACACTCAGATATAACACTGGAGTTAACCCCACTAGAATCAACACTCATATATAACACTGGAGTTAACCTCACTAGAATCAACACTCATATATAACACTGGAGTTAACCCCACTAGAATCAACACTCAGATATAACACTGGAGTTAACCCCACTAGAATCAACACTCAGATGTAATACTGGTGTTAACCAAATTTCAAATCAAATCAAATTTATTTTTATATAGCCCTTCATACATCAGCTGATATTCTCAAAGTGCTGTACAGAAACCCAGCCTAAAACCCCAAACAGCAAGCAAAGCATGTGAAAGAAGCACGGTGGCTAGGAAAAACTCCCTAGGAAGGCCAGAAACCTAGGAAGAAACCTAGAGAGGAACCAGGCTATGAGGGGTGGCCAGTCCTCTTCTGGCTGTGCAGGGTGGATATTATAACAGAACATGGTCAAGATGTTAAAATGTTAAAATGTTCATAAATGACCAGCATGGTCAAATAACCCCACTAGAATCAACACTCAGATATAACACTGGAGTTAACCTCACTAGAATCAACACTCAGATATAACACAAGTGTTAACCCCACTAGAATCAACTCTCAGGTATCTATAACACTCATGACACTTTTCACCTTAACACCAAGATTTTAACACTTGCAAATGTTCTGTGTACATACACTCACACACACATGTGCATATTGACACCACACACACACACACACACACACACACACACACACACACACACACACACACACACACACACACACACACACACACACACACACACACACACACACACACACACACACACACACACACACACACACACACACTGCTGCTACTCTCTTTATTATCTATCCTGATTGCCTAGTCACTTTTATCCCTACCCACATGTACATACTAACTCAACTACCTTGTACCCCTGCACATTGACGTAAGTAAGCATTTTACGGTAAAGTCTACACTTGTTGTATTCGGCACGTGACAAATACAATTTTATTGAATTTTTATTTAACTGAAATTACAGTACAATACTTTTTGGGGAAAGAATCTGCAATATAAAAAAACGATATTGCCTTATTGCAATGTAGTCTAAATAAATCTTCACATGAATTTTTAACAGCCTACAGATCCTATCTTGAACCCAGGCTATCCCTTATCCTGCCACCGTTAGATCCTCACGTGTTTATTGTTGTTGTGGTGTGTGTGTGTGTGATCGCTGACTGCTGTTGACTGGGAATCCCCATGGACAGTCGCCACAGCTCTAGACCATGAGTCATACGACTGCAAAGGAGAAACCAACCCACTAATCTGTTGTGCACGTGCATGTGTGCACGTGCGTGTGTGAGCTAGGAGAGCTGTTCATGCATGAGGTACCCCTCCCCCTCAACTAGGCCACACTACAGTACAGTACAACACTCATACTCGGACAGCAAACCCTCTTTGAATTGGCCCACTATCTCTGTCATTTTTAGTTCTTTTGAGACAATATCCTCCCTCCTAGCAAGGACAGTGTATTTGTTCAACCTGCCTGCTATTTACACAGAGAGCTCTATTGACCAGCGGTTCCTGATGCCGTTTACACAGAAAGCTCTCTGGACCAATGGTTCCTGAGGCCGTTTACACAGAAAGCTTTCTGGACCAATGGTTCCTGATGCCGTTTAGACCCAATAAAGACTACAGGAGTAGTGTGGTGAGGATTTACCATTGTGTGATGTTTGGAAACAATGAACATTTTGGTAACATGAACACGGTTTAAATAATACTTTCACCATAGCACAGGAAACACGGGAAACACGGGAACACGGGAAACACGGGAACACGCTGGTAGGACTTGACGAGACAAGACAAACTGGCAACAGACAAACAGAAAACACAGGTATCAATACACAGGAGATAAAGGGGGACAAATGGGAGACACCTGGTGGGGGGTGGAGACAAGCACAAATATATATTAACCTTAGATTATTTACACGTAAACTACCGGATCTATGATTTAGACTTTCAGCATCAAAATATCAATAGTCTTGATTAAATTCAATTAAGACCAGCAGAAGGATTAATCTGTGTAGTTGGTCTGATAAAATGGATTATCTAAATCAATCTATACCTTCTCCTGACGTTATCAGATATCTGGCCACACACCTGGATCAGAACATTCAGATGGTGTGCAGACAGTCAATTCAAAATGAAGCATTTACATTGATTTTGGCATTTTCATCCTTCAAAAAGCACCAGCTGTGAGAGAAGAAGACAGGGAGAGATAGAGAGTAGAGCGGGATAAAAGAGACAGAGAGATAGGAGAGAGAAAGAGAGAAAGAGAGAGAGAGAAAGAAGAGAGAGCGATAGAGAGAGAGAGTGGGAGAGAGAGAGAGAGCGAGAGAGGGGTGAGAGAGAGAGGGGGGAGAGAGAGAGAGGGAGAGGAGAAAGACAAGGGACGAGAGACGAGAGGAGAGGAGAGAAGAGGAGAGGGTAGAAGGGGTACTATTAATCTCCTGTCCTTTCACTCCTATAATGAATTAAAGCTGTAGCTGCTGATAACAACGCTGCTTTAGAAGGGTGGAGGTATGATCACTACAGAACAGAGGAGAGGAGAGGAGAGGAGAGGAGAGGAGAGGAGAGGAGAGGAGAGGAGAGGAGAGGAGAGGAGAGGAGAGGAGAGGAGAGGAGAGGAGAGGAGAGACTGTCTTAACTGGCAGGAGTCTGGATGGAGGTACAGAGTGATGAAGGAAGGAGAGGAGAGACTGTCTAAACTGGCAGGAGTCTGGATGGAGGTACAGAGTGATGAAGGAAGGAGAGGAGGGCAGTACATTATGTGAAATGACATGAGAGATATATAAACAGTTAATGACGGAGGATGGCGTGGGAGATATGAAAGAGTGACTAAATGGGAAAAGTGGAGGGGGGAGGGGGCTGCTAAACACAGAGGGAGCAAAGTGTGATGATAGCAATCCCCCAGCCAGCCTGGTGTACTTATGGATGAAAACAAAGAGCTGAATTGGCAGTGATTATGTGGAGGAGGAGAGTCGTTTCATAGACAGAGAGACAAGGGTAAGGCCACAACCATCCAGCCCCAAATGAAAACCCTGCAGGGGTTTCCACAGATCCAGGGTGGGGGGGGGGGGGGGGGGGGGGGGGGGGGGGGGGGGGACGACGACCATGTAGCTAAGATTGAAACGCTAGAAGATCAAGTATAGATGGTGAAATGACACCTATAGGTGGAGGAAATTCATTTTCTCCACAGGAATGTAAAACCTGAGGGTGACAGAAACAGACTACCATGTGTCACGTTGTGCTTCCTCTTCGGCCTCTAGGTCACCAGGCTGCTCGTTAGGGCGCACACCTGTCACCGGCGTTACGCGCATAATGACACTCACCTGGACTCCGTCACCTCCTTGATTACCTGCCCTTTATATGTCACTCCCTTTGGTTTCTTCCCCAGTCATCATTGTTCCTGTTTCATGTCGGTGCGCTGTTTGTGTTCCTTGTTTTGTTCATTTATTGATTAAATGTATTGACTCCCTGAATTCAGCGTTACACCATGACCATTCTTCTAGTTCCTCTACCTACAGTACCAGTCAAAAGTCTGGGTTTTTCTTTATGTTTAACTATTTTCTAAATTGTAGAAAAATAGTGAAGACATCAAAACTATGAAATAACACATATGGAATCATGTAATAACCAAAAAAGTATTAAACAAAGCAAAATATATTTTATATTTTAGATTCTTCAAAGTAGCAATTGCCTTGATGACAGCTTTGCACACTCTTGGCATTCTCTCAACCAGCTTCATGAGGTAGTCACCTGGAATGCTTTTCCAACAGTCTTGAAGGAGTTCCCACATATGCTGAGCACTTGTTGGCTGCTTTTCCTTCACCCTGCGGTCCAAATCATCCCAAACCTTCTCAATTTCATTGAGATCGGGTGATTGTGAAGACCAGGTCATCTGATGCAGCACTCCATCACTCTCCTTCTTGGTCAAATAGCCCTTACACAGCCTGGAGGTGTGTTGGGTCATTGTCCTGTTGAAAAACAATTGATAGTCCCACTAAACGCAAACCAGAATGTGATGGTGTGATGGTGTATCGCTGCAGAATGCTGTGGTAGCCATGCTGGTTACGTGTCCCTTGAATAATAAATAGATCACTGACAGTGTCAACAGCAAAGCACCCCCACACCATAACACCTCCTCCTTCATGCTTCACGGTGGGAACCACACATGCCGAGATCATCCGTTCACCTTCTCTGCGTCTCACAAAGACACGGCGGTTACTTGCTATATTGTATTTACTTCGCCACCATGGCCTTTTTGCCTTTACCTCCCTTATCTCACCTCATTTGCTCACTTTGTATATAGACTTATTTTTCTACTATATTATTGACTGTATGTTTGTTTTACTCCATGTGTAACTCTGTGTTGTTATATGTGTCAAACTGCTTGCTTTATCTTGGCCAGGTCGCAATTGTAAATGAGAACTTGTTCTCAACTTGCCTACCTGGTTAAATAAAGGTGAAATAAAAAAATGCAAAAAATAAAATATATAACACTGGTGTTAACCCCACTAGAATACCACTCAGATATAACACTGGAGCTATATAGAACGAAAAATCGCAAATTTGGACTCCAGACCAAAGGACAGATTTCCACCTGTCTAATGTCCATTGCTCATGTTTCTTAGCCCAAGCAATTATCTTCTTATTATTGGTGTCCTTTAGTAGTGGTTTCTTTGCAGCAATTCAACCACGAAGGTCTGATTCACATAGTCTCCTCTGAACAGTTGATGTTGAGATGTGTCTGTTACTTGAACTCTGTAAAGCATTTATTTGGGCTGCAATTTCTTAGGCTGGTAACTCTAATGAACTTATCCTCTGCTGCCGAGATAACTCTGGGTCTTCCATTCCTGTGGCAGTCCTCATGAGAGCCAGTTTCATCATAGCGCTTGATGGTTTTTGCAACTGCACTTGAAGAAAGTTCTTGAAATTTTCCGAATTGACTGACCTTCATGTCTTAAAGTAATGATGGACTGTTGCTTCTCTTTGCTTATTTGAGCTGTTCTTGCCATAATATGGACTTGGTCTTTTACCAAATAGGGCAATCTTCTGTATGACAATCTACCTTGTCACAACACAATTGATTGGCTCAAATGCAGGCTAGTGTCCTTTTTTTCCGAATTTCTGCCTGACTGACGTGCCCAAGGTAAACTGCCGGTTACTCAGGCCCAGAAGCCAGGATATGCATATAATGGGTATCATTGGATAGAAAATACTTTGAAGTTTGTGGAAATGTTAAAATAATGTATGAGACTATAACACAATTGATATGGTAGCCAAAAATCCAAAGAAAAACCAACCGGAATTGTTTATTTTTTTACATCCCATGCTCTTTCAATGGAAAGCTATGGGTCCTATGTAATTCCAGCTCCCAGATTGCAATTCCTATGGCTTCCAGTAGATGTCAACAGTCTTTGCTCAAGGTTTCAGGCTTGTTTCTTCCAAAACGACGAAGAATCTTTAGTTTTGGCACCGGGAGTCACAGTTGGAAATCAGTCTGTGGGCACGCGAGTAAGAGGTCGCGCTCTTGCTAATTTTACTTTTCTATTGAACATACTTCTTTCTGTATGAAATATTCTAGTTTATTTACATTTTAGGGTACCTGAGGATTAGAAAGAAACATAGTTTGGCTTGTTTTAACAAAGTTTAGCGGTAGCTTTTTGGATTCCTTTGTCTGCATGTTCCCTGTAGCTCAGTTGGTAGAGCATGGGGTTTGCAATGCCAGGGTTGTGGGTTTGATTCCCACAGGGGGCCAGCACAGATAAAAAAATGTATGAGATGTATGCATTCACTACTGTAAGTTGCTCTGCATAAGAGCGTCTGCTAAATGACTAAAATGTAATGTTGAACGAGTGGATTACTGAAATCGATGGCGCCAACTAAACTGACTTTTTGGGATATAAAGAAGGATTTTATTTAACAAAACAACCATTCATGTTGTAGCTGGGACCTTGGGATTGCAAACAGAGGAAGATTTTCAAAAAGTAAATGATTATTTAATTGCTATTTGTGATTTTATGAAGCCTGTGCTGGTTGAAAGATCTGTTGATGTGGGGCGCCGTCCTCAAACAATCGCATGGTATGCTTTCGCTGTAAACCCTATTGTAAATCGGACAATGCAGTTAGATTTAAAATAATTTAAGCTTTTAACCAATATAAAAGTATGTTCATAAATGTTTAATATTCCGATTATTTATTTGAATTGCGCGCCCTCCAATTTCACCGGATGTTGTTGACAGGTGTCCCGCTAGCGGGATGCCTAGCCTTAAGATTAAGAAGGAAAGAAATTCCACAAATTAACTTTCAGGCACACCTGTTAATTGAAATGCATTCCAGGTGACCACCTCATGAAGCTGGTTTAGAGAATGCCAACAGTGTGCAAAGCTGTCATCAAGGCAAAGGGTGGCTACTTTGAAGAATTTCAAATATATTTTGATTTGTTTAACACTTTTTTTGTGAAATCCCGCCGAAAGATGGCGTTGGAGGGGATGGCTGCCGTTTTACTCCGCTCTTAACCAACCGTGATATTTTGTTCATTTTTTTGCATTGTTTGTAACTTATTTTGTACATAATGTTGCTGCTCCCATATCTTATGACCAAAAAAGAACTTCTGGACATCAGAACAGCGATTACTCACCTTTAAAACATCTTAAGGCTAGGGGGCAGTATTTCGGAAGTTCGGATGACTGACGTGCCCAAAGTAAACTGCCTGTTACTCAGGCCCAGAAGCTAGGATATGCATGTAATGGTAGCATTGAATAGAAAACACTCTGAAGTTTCTAAAACTGTTAAAATAATGTCTGTGAGTATAACAGAACTGATATGTCAGGCAAAAACCCGAGGAGAATCCACCCAGGATTTTTTTTTTGAGGTCACCACCCATTGAAATGCTTGTCTATGGGATATTCAAAGGAAATCCTCCCAGATTGCAGTTCCTATGGCTTCCGCTAGCTGTCAACAGTCTTTAGAAAGGGTTTCAGGCTTGTTTTTTGAAAAATGAGTGAGTAATTGTAGTTTTTCAAGGTGGCTCTCATTTTGGACTGTAGTCTTCTGATTCGTTATTTATCTCCTGTATTGAACATTACATTACATAACAAATACATTCCGTCTTAAATTTTATCGTTTATTTACATATTAGGGTATCTGGGGATTGATTAGAAACGTTGTTTGACTTGTTTGGACGAAGTTTATTGGTAACTTTTGGGATTCCTTTGTATGCATGTTGAACGAGTGGAATGGGTGGATTACTGAATCAAACGTGCCAAATAAACAGACTTTTTTGGGATATAAAGAAGGACTTTATCGAACAAAACAACAATTTGTTGTGTAGCTGGGACCCTTGGGATTGCAAACAGAGGAAGATCTTCAAAGGTAAGTGATTTATTTTATCGTTATTTCTGACGTTTGTGACGCCTCTGCTGGTTTGGAAAATGTTTTTAATGCTTTTGTATGCGGGGCACTGTCCTCAGATAATCGCATGGTAGGCTTTCGCCGTAAAGCCTTTTTGAAATCTGACAAAGCGGCTGGTTTAACAAGAAGTTAAGCTTTTAAATGATGTATGACACTTGTATTTTCATGAATGTTTAATATTACAATTTTTGTATTTTGAACTTCGCGCTCTGCAATTTCACCGGATGTCGTCGAGATGGGGCGCTAGTTTAGTTTAGTTTATTAATTCGACCATTTTAAAAAACAAGGCGGCGCTAGCGTCCCACCTAGCCCAAAGAGGTTTTTAACTGAACAAATAATTTTTATTTTATGAGTCGGATGAGAGGGATTTACTCCAGACATCCGAACAGGCCCTCATCCCCATCATTCCCAGGAGAAAGAGACGGTTTCGCAGAAGGAGATCAGGGTGCCTTGTGAGGATTCGGCGATGAATGGCTAATCTGCCTTTGCCATTGGTACTATTGGCCAGCGTACAATCGCTCTGTAATAAAGTGGACGAACTACAAGCACATACATCCTACCAACGGCACATTAAAAACTGTAATATCTTATGTTTCATCGAGTTGTGGCTGAACGACGACATGAAGAACATACAGCTAACGGGTTTTACACTGTATCGGCAGGATAGAACAGCAGCCTCTGGTAAGACAAGGGGTGGCGGTCTATGTATATTGGTAAACAACAGCTGGTGCACGATATCTAAGGAAGTCTCAAGGTTTTGCTTGCCTGAGGTAGAGTAACTCATGATAAGCTGTAGACCACACTATCTACCAAGAGAGTTTTCATCTATATTTTTTGTATCTGTCTATTTACCACCACAAACCGAAGCTGGCACTAAGACCGCACTCAATGAGTTGTATACGGCCATAAGCAAACAAGAAAATGCTCATCCAGAGGCGGCGCTCCTAGTGGCCGGGGACTTTAATGCAGGGAAACTTAAATCCGTTTTACCTAATATCTACCAGCATGTTAAATGTGCAATGCTCCATACACAGAGACGCGTACAAAGTTCTCCCTCGCCCTCCATTTGGCAAATCTGACCACAATTCTATCCTCCTGATTCCTGCTCACAAACAAAAATTAAAGCAGGAAGCACCAGTGACTCGGTCAATAAAAAATTGTCTTCACTGACATTTTCATCCTCTCTCTGATTGAATCTGTAATACCAACATGTTTCAAGCTGACCACCATAGTCACTTACCTTTGAAGATCTTCCTCTGTTTGCAATCCCAAGGGTCCCAGCTACACAACAAATGGTTTGCTTTGTTCGATAAAGTCCTTCTTTATATCCCAAAAAAGTCAGTTTATTTGTCGCGTTTGATTCAGTAATCCACCCGTTCCACTCGTTCAACATGCATACAAAGGAATCCCAAAAGTTACCAATAAACTTCGTCCAAACAAGTCAAACAACGTTTCTAATCACTAAGGTAACCTGCCTAAATGACTACTGACCCGTAGCACTCACGTCTGTAGCCATGAAGTGCTTGAAAGGCTGGTCATGGCTCACATCAACACCATTATCCCATAAACCATAGACCCACTCCAATTTGCATACCGCCCCAACAGATCCACAGATTATGCAATCTCTATTGTACTCCACACTGCCCTTTCCCACCTGGACAAAAGGAACACCTACGTGAGAATGTTATTCATTGACTACAGCTCAGCGTTCAACACCATAGTGCCCTTAAAGCTCATCACTAAGCTAACGACTCCAACACCATCATTAAGTTTGCCGATGACACAACAGTGGTAGGCCTGATCACAGACAACGACAAGACAACCTATAGGGAGGAGGTCAGAGACCTGACCATGTGGTGCAAGGACAACAACCTCTCCCTCAACGTGATCAAGACAAAGAAGATGATTGTAGACTACAGGAAAAAGAGGACCGAGCACACCCCCGTTCTCATCGACGGGGCTGTAGTGGAGCAGGTTCAGAGCTTCAAGTTCCTTGGTGTCCACATCACCAACAAACTAACATGGTCCAAGCACATCAAGACATGAAGAGGGCACAACAAAACCTATTCCCCCTCAGGTGACTGAAAAGCTTTGGCATGGGTCCACAGATCCTCAAAGGGTTCTACAGCTGCACCATCGAGAGCATCCTGACTGGTTGCATCACTGCCTGGTATGGCATTTGCTCGGCCTCTGACTGCAAGGCACTACAGAGGGCAGTGCGTACCGCCAAGTACATCACTGGGGCCAAGCTTCCTGCCATCCAGGACCTCTATACCAGGTGGTGTCAGAGGGTCAGAGGAAGGCCCTAAAAATTGTCAACGACTCTAGGCATAGACTGTTCTCTCTGCTACTGCACGGCAAGCGGTACCGGAGCGCCAAGTCTAGGTCCAAGAGGCTTCTAAACAGCTTCTACCCCCAAGCCATAAGACTCCTGAACATCTAATCAAATAGCTACCCAGACTACTTGCATTGGCCCTCCTCTTTTACGCTGCTGTAATTATCTATGCAGTCACTTTAAAAGCTCTACGTACATGAACAGATTACCTCAATTACCTCGATTAACCTGTGCCCCCACACATTGACTCTGTACAAATACCCCTGTTTAAAGACTCGCTATTGTTATTTTACTGCTACTCTTTAATTATTTGTTAACTTTTATTTCTTATTTTTTTAGGTATTTTATTTAAACTGCATTGTTGGTTAAGGGCTTGTAAGTCTATACCAGTTGTATTCGGAGCATGTGACAAATACAATTTGATTTGATTGGATTTGATACACGATTCCATATGGGTTATTTCATAGTTTTATGTCCTCACTGTTATTCTACAATGTAGAAAATAGTAAACAATTAAGAAAAACCCTTGAATGAGTAGGTGTGTCCAAACTATTGACTGGTACTGTACATGCTTTAGGTCCTCTCCCTATTTCCTCTAGCTCCTCTACCTATGTCCTCTAGTGCCTCTACCTATATCCTCTTGGTCTTCTACCTATATCCTCTAGGTCCTCTACCTATATCCTCTTGGTCCTCTACCTATATCCTCTAGTGCCTCTACCTATATCCTCTAGGTCCTCTACCTATATCCTCTAGTGCCTCTACCTATATCCTCTTGGTCTTCTACCTATATCCTCTTGGTCCTCTCCCTATATCCTCTAGCTCCTCTACCTATGTCCTCTAGTGCCTCTACCTATATCCTCTTGGTCTTCTACCTATATCCTCTAGTTCCTCTAGCTATATCCTCTTGGTCTTCTACCTATATCCTCTTGGTCCTCTACCTATATCCTCTTGGTCCTCTACCTATATCCTCTAGTGCCTCTACCTATATCCTCTTGGTCTTCTACCTATATCCTCTTGGTCCTCTACCTATATCATCTAGGTCCTCTACCAATATCCTCTAGTTCCTCTACCTATATCCTCTAGTTCCTCTACCCATATTCTCTAGTTCCTCTACACATATCCTCTAGTGCCTCTACCTATATCCTCTAGTTCCTCTACCTATATCCTCTTGGTCCTCTACCTATATCCTCTTGGTCCTCTACCTATAACCTCTAGTGCCTCTACCTATATCTTCTAGTGCTCTACCTATATCCTCTTGGTCCTCTACCTATATATCCTCTAGTTCCTCTACCTATATCCTCTCTGTCCTCTACCTATATTCTCTTGGTTCTCTACCTATATCCTCTATTGCCTCTACCTATATCCTCTTGGTTCTCTACCTATATCCTCTTGGCTCTCTACCTATATCCTCTTGGTCCTCTACCTATATCCTCTTTGTCCTCTACCTATATCCTCTAGTGGCTCTACCTATATCCTCTAGTTCCTCTACCTATATCCTCTAGTGGCTATACCTATATCCTCTAGTGCCTCTACCTATATCCTCTAGTTCCTCTACCTATATCCTCTATTGCCTCTACCTATATCCTCTTGGTTCTCTACCTATATCCTCTTGGCTCTCTACCTATATCCTCTTGGCTCTCTACCTATATCCTCTTGGTCCTCTACCTATAGCCTCTTTGTCCTCTACCTATATCCTCTAGGTCCTCTACCTAAATCCTCTTTGTCCTCTACCTATATCCTCTAGTGCCTCTACCTATATCCTCTAGTGCCTCTACCTATATCCTCTTGGTCCTCTACCTATATCCTCTAGGTCCTCTACCTATATCCTCTTGGTCCTCTACCTATATCCTCTAGTGCCTCTACCTATATCCTCTAGTTCCTCTACCTATATCCTCTATTGCCTCTACCTATAGCCTCTTGGTCCTCTACCTATATCCTCTTGGACCTCTACCTATATCCTCTAGTTCCTCTACCTATATCCTCTTGGTCCTCTACCTATAGCCTCTTTGTCCTCTACCTATATCCTCTAGGTCCTCTACCTAAATCCTCTTTGTCCTCTACCTATATCCTCTAGTGCCTCTACCTATATCCTCTAGTGCCTCTACCTATATCCTCTTGGTCCTCTACCTATATCCTCTAGGTCCTCTACCTATATCCTCTTGGTCCTCTACCTATATCCTCTAGTGCCTCTACCTATATCCTCTAGTTCCTCTACCTATATCCTCTATTGCCTCTACCTATAGCCTCTTGGTCCTCTACCTATATCCTCTTGGACCTCTACCTATATCCTCTAGTTCCTCTACCTATATCCTCTAGGTCCTCTACCTATATCCTCTTGGTCTTCTATCTATATCCTCTTGGTCCTCTACCTATATCCTCTTGGTCCTCTATCTATATCCTCTTGGTCCTCTACCTATATCCTCTTGGCTCTCTACCTATATCCTCTTGGTCCTCTACCTATATCCTCTTTGTCCTCTACCTATATCCTCTAGTGGCTCTACCTATATCCTCTAGTTCCTCTACCTATATCCTCTAGTGGCTCTACCTATATCCTCTAGTGCCTCTACCTATATCCTCTAGTTCCTCTACCTATATCCTCTATTGCCTCTACCTATATCCTCTTGGTTCTCTACCTATATCCTCTTGGCTCTCTACCTATATCCTCTTGGCTCTCTACCTATATCCTCTTGGTCCTCTACTTATATCCTCTTGGTCCTCTACCTATATCCTCATTGTCCTCTACCTATATCCTCTAGTGGCTCTACCTATAACCTCTAGGTCCTCTACCTATAGCCTCTTGGTCCTCTACCTATATCCTCCAGTGCCTCTACCTATATCCTCTTGGTCCTCTACCTATATCCTCTTGGTCCTCTACCTATAGCCTCTTTGTCCTCTACCTATATCCTCTTGGTCCTCTACCTATATCCTCTTGGTCCTCTACCTATAGCCTCTTGGTCCTCTACCTATATCCTCTAGTGCCTCTACCTATATCCTCTAGTGCCTCTACCTATATCCTCTTGGTATTCTACCTATATCCTCTAGTTCCTCTACCTATATCCTCTAGTGCCTCTACCTATATCCTCTAGTGCCTCTACCTATATCCTCTAGTGCCTCTACCTATATCCTCTTGGTATTCTACCTATATCCTCTTGGTCCTCTACCTATATCCTCTAGTGCCTCTACCTATATCCTCTTGGTCCTCTACCTATATCCTCTAGGTCCTCTACCTATATCCTCCAGTGCCTCTACCTATAGCCTCTCGCTCCACTACCTATATCCTTTAGTGCCTCTACCTATATCCTCTATTGACTCTACCTATATCCTCTTGGTCCTCAACCTATATAGCCTCTTGGTCCTCTACCTATATCCTCTTGGTCCTCTACCTATATCCTCTAGTGCCTCTACCTATATCCTCTTGGTCCTCTACCTATAATCTCTTTGTCCTCTACCTATATCCTCTAGTGCCTCTACCTATATCCTCTTTGTCCTCTACCTATATCCTCTAGTGCCTCTACCTATATCCTCTTGGTCCTCTACCTATATCCTCTTTGTCATCTACCTATATCCTCTAGTGCCTCTACCTATATCCTCTTTGTCCTCTACCTATATCCTCTAGTGCCTCTACCTATATCCTCTTTGTCCTCTACGTTTATCCTCTAGTGCCTCTACCTATATCCTCTAGTGCCTCTACCTATATCCTCTTTGTCATCTACCTATATCCTCTAGTGCCTCTACCTATATCCTCTTTGTCCTCTACCTATATCCTCTAGTGCCTCTACCTATATCCTCTTGGTCCTCTACCTATATCCTCTTTGTCCTCTACCTATATCCTCTAGTGCCTCTACCTATATCCTCTTTGTCCTCTACGTTTATCCTCTAGTGCCTCTACCTATATCCTCTTTGTCCTCTACCTATAACCTCTAGTGTCTCTACCTATATCCTCTTGGTCCTCTACCTATATCCTCTAGGTCCTCTACCTATATCCTCTAGTGTCTCTACCTATATCCTCTTGGTCCTCTACCTATATCCTCTAGTGCCTCTACCTATATCCTCTTGGTCCTCTACCTATATCCTCTAGTGCCTCTACCTATATCCTCTTGGTCCTCTACCTATATCCTCTAGTGTCTCTACCTATATCCTCTTGGTCCTCTACCTATATCCTCTAGTTCCTCTACCTATATCCTCTTGGTCCTCTACCTATATCCTCTTGGTCGTCTACCTATAGCCTCTAGTGCCTCTACCTATATCCACTTTGTCCTCTACCTATATCCTCTAGTTCCTCTACCTATATCCTCTAGGTCCTCTACCTATATCCTCTTGGTCCTCTACCTATATCCTCTTGGTCCTCTACCTATATCCTCTAGTGCCTCTACCTATAGCCTCTCGCTCCACTACCTATATCCTCTTTGTCATCTACCTATATCCTCTTGGTCCTCAACCTATATAGCCTCTTGGTCCTCTACCTATATCCTCTTGGTCCTCTACCTATATCCTCTAGTGCCGCTAGCTATATCCTCTAGTGCCTCTACCTATATCCTCTTGGTCCTCTACCTATAATCTCTTTGTCCTCTACCTATATCCTCTAGTGCCTCTACCTATATCCTCTTTGTCCTCTACCTATATCCTCTAGTGCCTCTACCTATATCCTCTTGGTCCTCTACCTATATCCTCTTTGTCATCTACCTATATCCTCTAGTGCCTCTACCTATATCCTCTTTGTCCTCTACCTATATCCTCTAGTGCCTCTACCTATATCCTCTTGGTCCTCTACCTATATATCCTCTTTGTCCTCTACCTATATCCTCTTGGTCCTCTACCTATATCCTCTTGGTCCTCTACCTATATCCTCTAGTGCCGCTAGCTATATCCTCTTGGTCCTCTACCTATATCCTCTAGTGCCTCTACCTATATCCTCTTTGTCCTCTACCTATGTCCCAGGAGCCTCAGCAGAAATCATATCACTCAAACATACTGTGCATCTTTTGTTTGTTATAAATATAATTGATCAGATTTCCAAAAATACAATCCGTCCTAATATTCCTAAATGAAATGTTGCCAAAGTATTACAATGTATCTGCAGTAAATGCAATAAAGTCAGTGATTTGTATAAAATGTCTACCTGCACTTCACAGCTAAATGGAAAAGAGAAGAATCCACTGCAACATTCCTGCCATTCCCCTCCTTCTCTCCTCACATCAGCAGCTAAACTGTATCTGCTGCTCCTTGTCCCTCTGGTGTCTCCTGGATTACATGAACCAGTCTGAAATGCTCCTTGTCCCTCTGGTGTCTCTTGGATTACCTGAACCAGTCTGAAATGCTCCTTGTCCCTCTGGTGTCTCTTGGATTACATGAACCAGTCTGAAATGCTCCTTGTCCCTCTGGTGTCTCTTGTATTACATGAACCAGTCTGAAATGCTCCTTGTCCCTCTGGTGTCTCTTGGATTACCTGAACCAGTCTGAAATGCTCCTTGTCCCTCTGGTGTCTCTTGGATTACCTGAACCAGTCTGAAATGCTCCTTGTCCCTCTGGTGTCTCTTGGATTACATGAACCAGTCTGAAATGCTCCTTGTCCCTCTGGTGTCTCTTGGATTACCTGAACCAGTCTGAAATGCTCCTTGTCCCTCTGGTGTCTCTTGGATTACATGAACCAGTCTGAAATGCTCCTTGTCCCTCTGGTGTCTCTTGGATTACCTGAACCAGTCTGAAATGCTCCTTGTCCCTCTGGTGTCTCTTGGATTACCTGAACCAGTCTGAAATGCTCCTTGTCCCTCTGGTGTCTCTTGGATTACATGAACCAGTCTGAAATGCTCCTTGTCCCTCTGGTGTCTCTTGGATTACATGAACCAGTGCAAACTAACATTACATGTGTTATAGGGCTCACCTTTAGATGTGGCCTCCCATTACATGGGGCCACCCCTCTGTACCCGGGGCTTCCCATTAGATGGAGCCTCCCCTCCATACCCGGGAGTGGCAGACGGAGGCTGAGAAGGCCAAAGTACCAGTAGGTCAGGTCCCTGAGCCTACCTTCCTAGTTTGCAGCCCCGCAGACACACAGGCAGCTGCTGCTCGCCAGACCAGACCTGGGTTCAAATTGTAGTTGATATGTTTCAGATACTTGTTAGTGTTTGTTTTAGCATGCCTTGAGCTGCCAGATGGACAGGGTTTGGGGTTTGCACTTTTCAGACTTTTGGCAACAGGTAAACTCAATCAAGGGCAGGTAAAATATTTGAAATGATTTCAAATAGCATTTGAACCCAAGTCTGGCTGCTAGTGGCTGCATTGCACCCTGGGGCTGTACTTGTGTTCCATTGCCCCGCCACATGAGAGACCATGCTGTTTAAACAGAACAGGAGTGAGATCAGAAAGCAATCAGTGGTGAGCTACAGTGACACAGGGAGGCCCCCGGGTGAGCAGGGAGAGATGGAGGGAGGGGGGCATCTGGTATTTATGAAGAAACGGTAGTAGTAGTCCTGTATTGAGGGTTTCTGTCAAATACAAATAACTACATAGTTATAATTAACCAAGCTAATTCAGTGTTTTGTTGTGCGTTGTCCTCTGTAGCTCAGAGGAGAGCATGGTACTTGCAACGCCAGGATAGGGGGTTTGATTCCCGGGACCACCCATAAGTAAAATGTTATGATGCGTGACTGTAAGTCGCTTTGGATAAAAGCATCTGCTAAATGGCATACTTTGGTAGGCTTCATACAGTAGGATTTGGTAGGCTTCATACAGTAGGATTGGTAGACTTCATACAGTAGGATTGGTAGGCTTCATACAGTAGGATTGGTAGACTTCATACAGTAGGATTGGTAGGCTTCATACAGTAGGATTGGTAGGCTTCATACAGTAGAATTGGTAGGCTTCATACAGTAGGATTGGTAGGCTTCATACAGTAGGATTGGTAGACTTCATACAGTAGGATTGGTAGGCTTCATACAGTAGGATTGGTAGGCTTCATACAGTAGGATTGGTAGGCTTCATACAGTAGGATTGGTAGGCTTCATACAGTAGGATTGGTAGGCTTCATACAGTAGGATTGGTAGACTTCATTCAGTAGGATATGTCCAAAGACAAGCAGGACAGGTGCAGATATTGTTACTGGCACATGACATCATATGTTGTTCCTGGAGAGACAAACCAATCCTTGAATATATGTGTGTGTGTGTGTGTGTGTGTGTGTGTGTGTGTGTGTGTGTGTGTGTGTGTGTGTGTGTCTGACACATCAGTCCAGGAATCAATAGTTGTGTCTATTCTACTGGGGATGTGTGACTGTGGCTATTACAGTGTGTCTGGTGTCTGATGATAAGAGCTTGAGTTTTACTGAGTGTGATTGTGAAGCCCACAATAGACGTTAATGACATCCAGGAGTGGCTGAGGCTGGCGGGGGATGGGGGACGACACACTCGCACACCGACAGAGAGCGAGAGAGACACACACGCGCGCACTCGCACACATATATGCTCGCTCGCACAAACACACCATACATAACACACACACAGCACACACACACACCATACATAACACACACACACAGCACACAGCACACACACACCATACATAACACACACACACACACAGCACACAGCACACACACACATACACACCATACATAACACAAACAGCACACGCACACGCACACACACACCATACATAACACACACACAGCACACACACACACCATACATAACACACACACACAGCACACAGCACACACACAAACACACCATACATAACACACACACACACAGCACACAGCACACACACACATACACACCATACATAACACACACAGCACACACACACCATACATAACACACACACACACAATCAAACGTTTTCAAAGTCAAACAGCGTTTTTTACTCATTCAACCTGATCAACTCTTCACTAAGGTAGGGTAAGCTACAAGCACTCTCCAGTCCAGAGCACCGCTAGCTTCAATTAAATCAAAGGGTTTCCTGCCTGTATCCATCCAGAGAACATCACAATGACTGAGCACGGAACAAAAACCTTTTCAGAGTTTCTGAATGTAGTCAATTTGGAGACAAGATGGTGCATTTCAATGAATCCTTCATAGTGAGGGTGTCCTAAATGGTATCTATACCCTATATAATGCAGCACTACATTTTACCAGAGCCCTATGGGTCCTGGTCAAATGTAGTGCACTATATAGGGAATAGGGTGCTATTTGGAATGCACCCAGTGATGAGAGGACGGTGTGTGTTATGCTAATAAAAACAGAGCTTATGCTAGGTAGATGTAATGCTGATGTGGCGGCTAGCGGCTGCATATTAGGCACTAAAATAAGGTATTTAATGGGGGGTGGGGGGGGGGGGGGGGGCACACCACTACTAGGCTACAAGGTTTAAGTGAAATAATTGCTAAATGGTTACAGACAGCAATGGCCTGCGATGGGAAAGAATACATTTAACATGTACACATCAACTTACTGCATTGTTTCATGTCTGTCCTATGTCAGATTTGGACTTTGACAGAAACGTTGAATCACGACTTGGAGTGACTTGCCTCTTCAGAATGATTACGGTCATTTAAATAGATTGTGTGTAAGCCGGCAGGCAGCTACACCTCTCCTAGTTATACACGCCGGGGTTGTGTTCAGTAGGGCTTACCATAGCAGAAATCTGTGTTCTTAGTGGTCAAGGTTCAGGATATACCTCCCTGTTTCACTCTGTTTCAAAACGTTTTCTCTCTATTGAATATGACCCAAGGCAGAAGCGCTTGGGGCCCAGGGAGAGCTGATATGGCGGCGCTTCTCACAAACACATTCAAGTTTAATGAGAACAAAACGGTTGTACATGATCTACTGTGTCTGTGACTCGCTATTGACTCACTGTGTACTCACTACAAGGAGACATTAGCCATGAGTCACACACACCAGACACACACACACACACACCAGACACACACACACACCAGACACACACACACACCACACACACACACACACACCAGACACACACCAGACACACACACACACCAGACACACACACACACCAGACACACACCAGACACACACCAGACACACACACACACACCAGACACACACACCAGACACACACACACCAGACACACACACACCAGACACACACACACACACCAGACACACACACCAGACACACACACACACACCAGACACACACACACACACCAGACACACACACCAGACACACACACACCAGACACACACACCAGACACACACACACCACAGACACACACACACCACAGACACACACACACCACAGACACACACACCAGACACACACACACACCAGACACACACACACACACACACACACACACACACACACACACACACACACACACACACACACACACACACACACACACACACACACACACCCCAGACACATGCCCGAGGCTCTAGCGCTCCAGTGCTGGATTAAGTGAAGTGTGATATCCATTGATTATTTCCCATTGCCACTAGCATGAGGATCAATTGTTTCATGAACAGTTCACAGACTGACTTTTAGTTCATGTAATCACTGGAGAAGTCCGTACTTCCATAGAGGTGAAACTAGACTGCGTGCACAATTATTAGGCAAGTGAGTATTCTGGTCACGTTCTGACCTTAGTATGAGGTGATTTTTCCATAGTAGATTGGTCAGGGCGTGACAGGGGGGTGTTTTTCTCCATGTATTTGGGGTTTTCTGTTTTCTATGTGGGTTGTCTAGATTGTTGTTCTATGTTGTATTTTCTATGTTGGTGCCGGGTATGGTTTCCAATCAGAGGCAGGTGTTTTTCGTTGTCTCTGATTGGAAGCCATACTTAGGCAGCCTGTTTTTCATGGGGTTTTGTGGGTGGTTGTTTTCCGTTTCGTTGTTTGTACCTGACGGGACTGTTGGTCGTTTTTGTTATTTTGCAAAGTGTTTTCATTAAAAGTAATATGAGCACTTCACACGCCGCATTTTGGTCTCCTTTAGACGACCCTTATTACAATTCTGATCTTATCATTGTTTCTATTCACATTTTCGAACTCCAAACCATATAAACTTGAATGCTTATTGGATTTAATCATTTTCAGGTGATATGTATTTGTGTAATGAGGGAGGGTGTGGCGAAAGTGAATATGATATGATAGTGTGCATAATTATTAGGCAGCCTCATTACCTCAGGTAAAATGGGCCAAAAAAGAAATTTAACTGACACTGAAAAACCAAAAATGTAAATTGCCTTTCAGACGGATGCGACACTCTTTAAATAGCTAAACTATTGAGGTGTGACCACCGGACATTCAAACGTTTTGTTGCGAATAGTCAACTGGGGCGCAAAAAAACGCATGGGGAAGAAAAGGCGCAAATTAACTGCAAAAGACTTGAGAAGAATTAAACGTCAAACTACCAGGAACCCATTATCCTCCAGTGCCACCCTATTCCAGAACTGCAACCTACCTGGAGTGTTCAGAAGTACAAGGTGTCAAGTGCTCAGAGACATGGCCAAGGTCAAGAAGACTAAAACATGACCATCACTGAATAAGATTCACAAGTTGAAGCGTCAAGATTGGGCAAAGAAATACCTGAAGACAGATTTTTCAAAGGTTTTATTGACAGATGAAATGAAAGTGACTCTTGATGGACCAAATGGATGGGCCCATGGCTGGATCAGTAATGGACACAGGCCACCACTTTGAGTCAGGTGCCAGCAAGGTGAAGGAGGGGTACTGGTATGGGCTGCTATCATTGAGGATGAGGTAGTTGGACCTTTTTGGGTTGAAGATGGACTGAAACTCAACTCCCAAACCTACTGTCAGTTTCTGGAAGATTATTTCGTCAAACAGTGGTACAGGAAGAAGTCCTCAGCATTCTAGAAGGCCATGATCTTTATGCAAGACAATGCTCCATCACATGCATCCAAGTACTCCACTGCTTGGCTAGCCAGCAAGGGCCTCAAAGACGCCAGAATAATGACCTGGCCCCCTTCCTCACCTGACTTAAATCCTATTGAGAAGGTTAGTCGAGGTAATTTGTAAAGTGACTATGCATAGATAATAAACAGCAAGTAGCCGGAGGGTAAAAACAAGGTGGGGGGGGGGGGGTCAATGTAAATAGTCCAGGTGGCCATTTGATTAATTGGTCACCAGTCTCATGGCTTGGGGGTAGAAGCTGTTAAGGAGCCTTTTGGTCCTAGACTTGGCGTTCAGGTACCGCTTACCGTGCGGTAGAAAAGAGAACAGTCTATGACTTGGGTGACTGGACTCTTTGACAATTGTTTGGGCCTTCCTCTGACACCGCCTGGTATATACGTCCTGGATGGTAGGAAGCTTGGCCCCAGTGATGTACTGGACCGTACTCACTACCCTCTGTAGCGCCTACGGGAAAATGCTGAGCAGTTGCCATACCAGGCGGTGATGCAACCGGTCAGGATGCTCTCCATGGCGCAGTTGTAGAACTTTTTGAGGATCTGGGGACCCATGCCAAATCTTTAACAGTCTCCTGAGGAGGAAAAGGTGTTGGTGTGCCCTCTTCACAACTGTCTTGGTGTGTTTGGACCATTCAGTCCTGTCGATGCCACTTCAGTCCCGTCAATGTTAATGGGAGCCTGTTCCGCCCTCCTTTTCATATAGTCCACCACTGAAGGTGGTTATGATGGTGGTCCTTTCTCGGCAGCTAGAGTGATAAATCAATGGCATAGCTCATTGTGCCAGCCCCGGGCCATAGCAGCTAGTCCCAACGGACCGGCTGAGTTTATTGTGTTCAAAGCGAGGGCTAAAAGGCAATTACAATGTTAATGTGTCACAGCGGGGAGGTGAAAACCTGGCTAGAGTGAAAAGACGAACGTCAAAGGTGATGGAGTGAGCGGAGTCACTCCAGTTTAACAACAAATGGCGTCTGGGGAGCACGCGGAACCCCAGGAACAACAAAGCCACTTAACCGGGAGGGAAAACAACTGGCACCACGAGTCAAGAGACACCACCGACCACACATGCGCTGATGATGAGAAAATACTGGATAAAAAATGAACAAATGAATAGGCCTAAAAGAATATAAATTATGACAATGAAAATGCATTTACAATTATTGACATTGGATACTCTTTTCGAAAATATTATTTGGTTAAAACCACAGTAGGCTAATTAATCCAAAAATGTTTTTATTTTTTTATTTTATTTCATCAGAAATGCTGTTCCTCGAGTGGCAAAGAGCACACCCGCCCAGCAGGGCTAATATAAACCTCCTCGCCCGGTAGCCCTCTCGGGGACTCATAATAAGCCATTAAACAGGCGCACTAAGACCATAATGAAAAGGCTCTTAGCGATTATCACGGCGCCACCTGGATGCATCTCTGGGGGAGGAGGAGGAATAAGACGCTGTGGTTGGTTTTCCTTACAGAGACACATAGAAACAAGGGGAAAAAGTACACTTTTTTTCCTTAAAACATTTGGCTTCTTTTTTAATCAGTAGCCTTGTCCTTTTTTTCAGTCGGGTATTCATTTAGTCAAGATTATATAGCTAACATGTTATATTATTGCATGGAAATCACAAAACGTTCCAGAATGGTCCAAAAATGGCAGCCATTATGTTCAGGGAGAAATCCAAGCAAATCTAATTGGAATGAATGGCAGTAGAGACATAGTGGATGCCATTCCTGCTTTTACATATGCAGAAAAATAAAAGGCATGTGATAAATCATAATTTGTGTAGGTCTAACATAATTATTGTCAACCTAAAATATTGTCATATAATTATAAATACAGTTTATACAGGTTTTATTCAAG
>NC_138302.1:95051271-95293771 GCF_965601325.2 Salmo salar | reverse complement strand
CTAATTCCCTAAAACGTACATTTAAAAAAAGAAGTATGCCTACCGTTAATAAACAATTGGCTAATAAACAATGCCGATTATTATCTGTAAGCAAGTCTTGCGGTGGGATTCAGCACTGTAAGCCACTCTCTTCTGGTGTCATGGCTGTTCTTTTCATTCTAGAACACATTCTATCAGACAGTCCTACAGATCAGAGGAGGTCTGGACGAGGCTGATAACGCCGCCTGTGATTAACCCCTTCACTCTCTCTGGGGACCGCTTCTATTGTATTTCTGACTCGGTCTTCTCTCTCAGAAAATACCGTTTATGTTTGGTCGTGCAATGTGTAGGTTAAGCCCCCTTTTCTCTGGTATTTTAGGGAACATTGTATTTTAAATTTCATTGTGGGAATTGAGATTTTTGCTAAACATTTTAATAGACTAGATAGCATTGCCAATCACTGGTGGGATTTTTTACATGTGTTTTTCATAGGTATTTTTCCAGCTAATTCCTGGTGATGTTTGATGTTTTAGTGTCCCCTAATTTTTTAGTAACCTGGCAGATACACGTGCGTGTTGACTGTAGGCTAAAATGCAAATCACCTATTTGAAATGTGAACAAGCTGCTGCATGAAGCCTTCGGTGGTTGGTTTTGTACTTCATATAGCCTAGTCCAACAGACCGACAACAGAAATAGGATAAAACCCATGCTTTTCTTCAGCACTCAAACAAGCCAAGCAGCGACGGCAGGTTGTTTTGTCGCTGTTCTTCTGCACGTGGTGCTGAACCTCAATCAGGAAATAAACAAAGGACCAATTAAGATGACCAATTCATCTCTAACTGATTAATGAATTCCCCATGCCCAGAATAATATGAGTTTTGAAACATCAAAATATCAATAGTCACTCGGTTGAAAATAAAACATGTTTAAGGATTTAAAAAAAAACAGGCTTATAGCCTCATCCTATGTTCCCACCGCAGAACGCCAAAAAGAGCTGTCCAAAAAGAAAAATAGAATTCACCTAAATTGTAAAGCATTTTTCGAATCAAATTTTACATTTAATTCAGCACCAAATAGGTTGAATGAAGAATAGTATTAGGCTTAGAAATATATAACTCATCCGAGGCATTAGTGTCGCGTTCTTACACGAAGTCTTTCTTTTTGCCTGGGGAAACACTGGAAAGCGGCACACGCAAACGATCAGTGACATGAGGAAGACAAAGCTGTCGGGGTGACTTGCTGTAGTAAAAGATGTAAACATCTAGCTCGCGCCTATTGTCAGGCTTCTGCTGCGTCCTTGCACACTGCGTGGGTTAGCACTGCCAGGACAGCAGTTATATCAAACTATTCTTTGATTATTTGTAAACTTTTAAATTAACTTCGAATTATTATTATTTATGGCA
This sequence comes from Salmo salar, assembly GCF_965601325.2. Taxonomy (NCBI): domain Eukaryota; kingdom Metazoa; phylum Chordata; class Actinopteri; order Salmoniformes; family Salmonidae; genus Salmo; species Salmo salar. Next base: position 95,292,389 of record NC_138302.1, on the reverse strand, counting down.
CGTCGATAGTTAATTATACGTTATTATTATTAAGACTAATACAAACTAGGCTTTCCTATTGGTATTTATTATAATTAAATAGTTGTGTTAGGCTATTTGAGAATTAAATTGTTTCAGTAAAACAATAAAAACGTCCTGGACTCGTGCTGCATGCAAGAGTAAATATTTGTATTTAATATTTATAGTTTAAAGGAAAATCCATATCCCCGCATAGGAATAAACCTTTTCTGGAGATGATCCCCATATTTGGTCCTGCAAATCACGTTACAATCTTTTTTTTAAACTCACAACTCATATCGATCTCTATTAAAAGCTATAGTTCTCTCATTAAATGGATGAACTAAAAACACATTAAGGTGAAAGCTTCATCTTGAGAAGGTTCGTTGCAGACACAATAAAACGTGCTATGGTCCAATGCATTTAACCTGAAAACACAGCATTTTTCTCCTAATTTCGAAATGTATTATTGGCTGCGTTTTAGAAACAAAACCAAGGATATATTATTTTTCTATTTAGATATAAGGTAGGGTTATTTAAAAAAAAAAGAGTGTTCTTCTAACAAATAAGATGTTCTGGTGCATAAAATGCAAGCCGTAGAAATAAAGCAGCCTTTAAATCTTTCTCTACTGGCTACATGGAATTAACGTTCACCTTACCATCGACAGACTATTTTGATTGACGAAACAAGAAAATAAGCATGTTCTTCACGAATAAACGAAAAACCATTAGAAATTCGATCCATTTAATTCCAGCAGGCACATCCAACTATCTTTGCCACTGAAGACACGCACGTCCTCTTGTCGTTCAAAATAAAACTCAATGGTTATAACAAAAGGTGGTCAAAATCTAGTCTGAAAGTTACATAACTAGGTCCAAAGAGTTGATGGTTTCTCCCTTCAGTTCCCGCCTAGCTCCTTTTATAGGCCACACGTAAAGTTATTTAGTCGAAGCCCCCAGAATGCCATTGGACGTTAGAATTAAGTTTTGTAGAATATGGTGGTAGGGATGGGTCGGGTACCGTAAGCACCTCCCCTAGAAATGCACCAAATAGCTCCCGTTTTCTTCTATGGGGCGGCTGCGCCCGCTGGGAGCTCGAGACGTGTTTCACGAAGCACAGTCCTTGCATTGGCAGGCTGATGATGACACGTGCCTCCTCTTTACCACCCCCAGGCTCAAGCGTACCGCATTGGCATCGGTAACGACCAAGGAAAACCAACTGTGGATGCGCTGCTGCAACCGTTATTATCAATAAACCAACTAAATATTGCAACGAGCAATTTAGAGTAATCCTCTGCGTAATAAATCGTTTTCCTTCAGAAAAATTGTGTATCAAGATCGGACGTTTTCGTCGAGCTAAAGAAGAGAGTGCGTTTAACAAGATGCAGAGACGGAGCGCCGACGTCTGAAGGTGACATGAACCTGGGGATGATCAAGAAGTGGAGATAGCAACTGAACAACCACCAGGGCTTTATAAAAACACCGTTTGTACCATAGCCTTGTTTTATTAATGTACAGAAACATATCTGCAAACTAAAGTTGTTGACTATTTATTGTATTTGAATTAGGAGAAAAAAAACGTCACCGACTAGGTAAACCAGACAGAGGAAGCAACAATGGCACATTTAATTCGAAGCAAGTTTCAAAATAAACTGTCAAATGCGGCAACTTCCATGTCGAATAAATCCACTGCGAAGGTGAGCGGGATGATGGCCAAGATGGGCTTCCAGGCCGCCACAGACGAGGAGGGACTGGGCTTCGCCGCATGCGATGATTTGGATTACGACCACCGGCAAGGACTGCAGATGGACATCATGAAATCGGATGAAATGGGTGGTGGAGACGCTGGAGAAGGGAGTGGAGAGGGTGGGATGGCTGGAGGAGAAGACGGAATGGCGGCTGGGGACAGCCACTACCAGAGAGACGGCACCGGACCCCCGCCCTCCGGTTCTAAAGCCTCAGGTCTGGGCGAAGAAGAAAAATCACCAAAAATCACCGCTTGGGAAGCGGGCTGGAACGTCACCAATGCAATCCAGGTAAACACGCATTCAGATGAAACTCCTCTTCCCCTCATTCACTCCTTCATTCATTCATTATGTTGTGTTACCTGCCACAGCCAAAAGTAAAGAAATAAACATAGCTTTCCCTTCAGTAATCGCCAAACTGATTGCAACCATGAAATGAATACTTATGAAAACGGCACATGGAGATGGGTTACGGCAGTCGATATAGACAACCAATTAGACCACCAAGGGTTCCTTATGAAAAATAAAGAAGAAGAACGAGCCCATCTGACTGGATATTTCGTTTTGATTTAGGATTTAGAGATGAATTGGGCTATTTGAACACATCGATAATTTATGTGATTTGGATAGGATCCTAATAAGCGGGGGAAACGGAAAAGCGTGCTTGCTGTTAGAATAAGAAGATAACCGCTGGGCGTGAAACGTAATGTTTTGTTGTATTTCATTATATGAAGCCATACACATAGCCTAGAGAATAATGATGGAAATATATTGAAATAGTCTAATTCCATGGAGGAGACCCATAGACTTTCATTTGACAAAAGAAAATGACGTACTGATCCATTGATGTGGTTTTACGCACGAGCTTGGCTCTGTCGATCCGGCGCGCATTCAAGTAGCAGCTGTACTATTTGAAAGGATCTCCCGTTCAGATGGACAGGTGGCCTTCTAGATATCCATCTCATCAAGGTCATAAAGATATAGCCTAGTCTATGCGGCTCTGTGCTTTTCTCCATAGCCTTTCCGATACGTTACAGCCATTTAATAACGCACTTCACCATTACATTACGCGTGTCCATCACCTACAACCATGTAATATATGGTGACCGTTTAAATGTTAACATTTACTCGACAGTTTATTTCGTATGATGTGTTGCTTTGTTCCTGTTTGAATCCCATAAAGAGCTTATGGGGATCCTAATAAATACTAAAAATGAAGCAAAAAGTCCCCAAGCCGAGCGCCGTCCCATCACACGTTATTCAGGCTATAGTCATCATCATGACAGTCACCGTTACGTCAGGACGCGTCTCCTTTAGAACCCCTTAATGACGTTAACACAATTAGCTGGAATGGGCACGCTCACAGCGAAATGGAATCCCCACCAGAACCCATATATATTATATCCCCCATTGAATCATGTTACACATATGATACATTATAATGCTTATAATGCATGACGTTATGATCAGCAAATACTACAAAAATATATATTATAATCTGAAATTGGCCAACCCATTTTGTGTTTATTATGTCCATACCCATGTCAACCATTGAGTGCTACAAATCCGTAGCTTTAAACTATACTGTCATGTATATATAGCATATATTTAGGCTTTATTACAACGTATTAGTTATAACCAAGCAAAATCCACATTTTATATAGCCTATTCTATTGAATTTCCTATATTGTGGACTGGTTATGCGTTGTTCCCATAGGCCAATCCATCTCCATATTGTGTCTTTTTGTGTTTTCAGGGGATGTTCGTTCTGGGTTTACCATACGCCATTCTCCACGGGGGCTACCTCGGACTGTTTCTCATTATTTTCGCCGCCGTGGTGTGTTGCTACACGGGGAAAATCCTCATCGCCTGCCTGTACGAGGAGGACGAAGACGGTCAGCTGGTGCGTGTGAGGGACACATACGTGGACATAGCCAACGCGTGTTGTCAGCCGAGGTTTCCATCTTTAGGCGGTCATATCGTGAATGTAGCCCAGATCATCGAGCTGGTAATGACGTGTATCCTGTACGTTGTTGTGAGTGGTAACCTGATGTACAACAGCTTTCCCACGCTTCCTATCTCTCAGAAGTCCTGGGCCATAGTGGCCACTGCCGCCCTGCTACCCTGCGCCTTCCTCAAGAACCTCAAGTCCGTCTCAAAATTCAGCTTGCTGTGCACTATCGCGCACTTCGTCATCAACATCCTGGTAATTGCCTACTGCCTCTCCAGAGCGCGTGACTGGGCCTGGGACAAAGTCAAATTCTACATCGATGTAAAGAAGTTCCCAATTTCTATTGGAATCATTGTGTTCAGTTACACCTCTCAGATTTTCCTTCCGTCGCTCGAGGGGAACATGCAGAAGCCCAGCGAGTTTCACTGCATGATGAACTGGACCCACATCGCCGCGTGCGTCCTCAAAGGCCTGTTCGCCCTCGTGGCCTACCTGACCTGGGCGGATGCCACCAAGGAGGTCATCACAGACAACCTGCCGTCAACCATCAGGGCTGTCGTAAACCTCTTCTTAGTGTCCAAAGCCTTACTGTCATACCCATTGCCATTCTTCGCTGCAGTCGAGGTTTTGGAGAAATCATTTTTTAACGAACAAGAACGCACGTGGTTCCCAAATTGCTACGGGGGCGATGGACGCCTGAAAGCTTGGGGCCTCACTCTCAGATGCAGCCTTGTGGTGTTCACGTTGCTCATGGCCATTTATGTACCGCATTTTGCCCTTCTCATGGGTCTGACCGGCAGCCTGACGGGCGCAGGGCTGTGCTTTCTGCTCCCGAGCCTCTTCCACCTCAAGCTGCTATGGAGAAAGCTGCTATGGCACCACGTGTTCTTTGATGTCGCTATATTTGTAATAGGAGGCATATGCGCTATCTCCGGTTTCATCCACTCAATGGAGGGACTCATAGAAGCTTATAAATATGGCATAGAAGATTAGCCAAGCCACTGTCTGCTGGATATAGATGTTACTGCACATCCATCTTAAAGTGAATAACTGAAATCACCACTGAGCGCAGTCAGCCCATGCTTACACAATTCATGCGAAATAAATGCGCGCACAGAATGCAGTGCACGCACACATTTGCGCGTGCTCATTACACCCTTGCATTAACACACGCGTGCGCGCGCGGAGAGTGAGAGACACAAAAGTCACAAAACATGACACACGATATGGACAATTCAACTTGTAATGTATAGCCTAAATATGACTAAATGAATATCCATATGTTTCAGTGGAGTGAAGGTTTACAATAGTTCAATCGACCTAAACAAAATTGCTAAATGAGCAATGCGTCTTTTCATCTCTCTATGGAGGTCTCGTACCACCTGGAGAGCCATTTCATTTGACATTCAAGTTTATATTCTTAGAAAAAAAGCTTCTGGAGAGAACCAAAAAGGGTTCTATGCTTGCTTCATGTATGGCACAACTTAAGGTTCTATATAGAACCAACGTTGGTCTAGAATCCTATATGGAACCCAAGGGTTCAGTGGAGAAGAACCCCTGGGGGTTCTGATCAAATAACCCTACAAAAGGGTGCTATATAGAACCTTTAGGGGTTCCATATACGAAGCAAGCAATAGAAGCCTTGTTGGTTCTTTGCAGGAGCTTTTACTATAGGAGTGCGTGTGGTTGTGGACTTTGCCAATTCAACGGCATAATGTGACTAAATGGTATAAACGAAGCTGTGCGTTTGATATGATGCCGTTTTCTTCTTCTAAATTACTTGCAATATTTCAAATATTGTAATGTGGACCCATCATGATGACAACTAATATAATGGCAATAAAGTATATCACCAAGACAGAATAAATAGAATGCATTTGTTTTATTTATTTAACCTTTATTTAACAAGGCAAGTCAGTTAAGAACAAACTCTTATTTACAATGACGGCCTACACCTATACATATCATGGATGATGCCCATCCTGAATACTAGGAATATCCCAAATATCTTTATTCAGAAGTAGTTATTCTCTCCAAGCGCTATAATGGAAACAGTATGATTACAGTGGTCTAATTACATACACAGCTACTTTAACTATGCATTGAATGTATGATATTGAGACAGATAAGAACATCATTCTGGAATTGGAAGGTGGAAAAGAAAACGGTTATAACCAGAGTAAGGAAAAACGTGTTTTGGATATTTGAATGAATAACTATTAGCCTACAACATATCGTTAGGCTTACACTTACCTGTCGCACATGAAATTGTGAGAAAAAAAAACGGCAAATGCCCTTGAAGTAAAAAGCTATGTCGTTAGCGTTCGGAGAACGGTGTTTTAGGACCACAAGTTCCAAAGTCATTTGTCCCATATTCGCCCTAGAAAGAGGAAAATACTGTCGCGTCAGTAAGAACAGTCAACCCACAAGGAATTCTGTCACTCTCAATTCGAAGTTATCCCCCGTTTCACATTATGCATTTTAATTGTAAACTATTCATGCGATATTAATTTGAGGTCCGGAATCAAGTGTCTGAATCATACAAATATGAAGACATCATACAAAGAAGAACATGTGCATAAAGACATTTTTCATTCTGTGCAATCCAACGGGTCATGTGGAAATGTTATAAAACCGTATGTGTAGTGTTATTGTGGTTTCAAAAAGATGGAATGTAGCCTATATCTCATAAATCGTGAAAATGAATATTAAAGAATAAAGAAATAAGTGAAATTATATTGTATACGTGTGTGTGTTTTTATGTGATAAAAACGAAAACCGTGAGAAACACGTATTTTTTTTCTCTATAAATAGAATAAAATATGTAAAAAAATGTTGAAGAATACTTTGGGATTTTTTTGCATATATACGATTAATAATAAAAATACATGCATGGTTTTGTTTAATGATTAACGTTTTATGAGTGTTATTCCTGTGTAATAGCCACTGAATTACAGGAATTATGCAATTACATTCAAGACCAAAAAGGTAATGTTTCAGTTAATTAAATGTGTTGTTTTTAAGCGCGCGCGAGAGAGAGAAAGAGGGCCACTGAGCACTGCGAACAGTGAATGCAGGTGCACAAGTCACGTGTCATAATTGTTATGGTATGCATCGATAATGGTACATTTTAGCCAGTAATTGTCTATAATGACAGTAGCTTTTGCTTGGAATAGCCTAGCCCTATATATCTAAAACGCTATATAGAATAAAGAAAATGGTAGCCTAAAGGTTAATAGTTTAAGGTATGTGCAGCTTGTAGGCCTAGTCCACTTTGGTTCATCATGCTTGTATAAATTTAGCGGAATGAAGTTATAACGGACGGTATGCTATTTGCCAGATTTTTGCTGTGGGGCACAAGCAGATAGGCCTGCCTGTTCATCGAACATATGGATTGCGTGTTAAAAAAAATAGCATCTGGACCGCAGGCCTATTTGGGAGGACCTGCACATCGTACACAGTCCATCTCCATAAGGTTTACAATCTGTTGATAAAAATATAAACATGGGCATTGACAGAGATTTACAGTAGCTCCGACTACCTCAACCCAATCTGCACGCTCTACAGCTAAAAGTAGCCTAGTAAAGAGGATGAGATTAGAAAATGGAAAAGGTGAGACGAAAAGAGGCGTTGCTGTCTGACTACACCACATGACCAAAAGTATGTGGACACCTGCTCATCGAACATCTCATTCTAATATCATGGGCATTAATATGGAGTTTGTCCCCCTCCCCCCCCTCTTCTGGGAAGTCTTTCCACTAGATGATGGAACATTGCTACAGGGACTTTCTTCCATTCAGCCACAAGAGCATTAGTGAGGTTGGGCACTGATGTTGGGTGCTTAGGCCTGGCTCGCAGTCGGCGTCCCAATTCATCCCAAAGACGTTAGATGGGGTTCAGGTCAGGGCTCTGTGCAGGCAAGTCAAGTTCTTCCACACCGATCTCAACTAACCATTTCTGTATGGACCTCACTTAGTGCTTGGTGATATTGTCATGCTGAAACAGGGAAAAGGCCTTTCCCAAACTGTTGCCACAAAGTTGGAAGCACAGAATCGTCTAGTGTCATTGTATACTGAAGCCTTAAAACCTCTCTAGGGTATGTGGGACGAAATTGTCCCACCTACTCAACAGCCAGTGGAATCCCGTGGCGCGTAATTCAAATACCTTAGAAATGCTATTACTTCAATTTCTCAAACATATTACTATTTTACACCATTTTAAAGACAAGACTCTCGTTAATCTAACCACACTGTCCGATTTCAAAAAGGCTTTACCATGAAAGCAAAACATTAGATTATGTCAGCAGAGTACCCAGCCAGAAATAATCAGACACCCATTTTTCAAGCTAGCATATAATGTCACATAAACCCAAACCACAGCTAAATGCAGCACTAACCTTTGATGATCTTCATCAGATGACACTTCTAGGACATTATGTTATACAATACATGCATGTTTTGTTCAATCAAGTTCATATTTATATAAAAAACCAGCTTTTTACATTAGCATGTGACGTTCAGAACTAGCATACCCACCGCAAACTTCCGGTGAATTTACTAAATTACTCACAATAAACGTTCACAAAAAACATAACAATTATTTTAAGAATTATAGATACAGAACTCCTTTATGCAATCACTATGTCCGATTTTAAAATAGCTTTTCGGCAAAAGCACATTTTGCAATATTCTGAGTAGATAGCCCAGCCATCAGGGTCTAGCTAATTTGACACCCACCAAGTTTGGCCCTCACCAAACTCCGATTTACTATTAGAAAAATTTGATTACCTTTGCTGTTCTTCGTCAGAATGCACTCCCAGGACTTCTACTTCAATAACAAATGTTGGTTTGGTTCAAAATAATCCATAGTTATGTTCAAATATCCTCTGTTTTGTTCGTGCGTTCAAGACACTATCCGAAGGGTGACGCGCCCGACGCGTTTCGTGACCAAAAAATTCTAAATATTCCATTACTGTACTTCGAAGCATGTCAACCGCTGTTTAAAATACATTTTTATGCGATTTTTATCGTAAAAAAGCGATAATATTCCGACCGGGAAACCCTGTTTACGTTCAAAGACGAAAAAATAAAAACATGGTGTCGCCTCGTGCACGCGCCTCAGTCTCATTGTTCTCTGATCGACCATTATCCAAATGCGCTACTGTTTTTCAGCCAGGGCCTGCAAAGACATCATTCAGCGTTTTGCCGCCTTCTGAGAGCCTATGGGAGCCGTAGGAAGTGTCATGTTACAGCAGAGATCCTCAGTTTTCAATAAAGAGAGTGTAGAAGCCCAAGAAATGGTCAGAGAGGGCGCTTCCTGTAAGGAATCTTCTCAGGTTTTTGCCTGCCAAATGAGTTCTGTTATACTCACAGACACCATTCAAACAGTTTTAGAAACTTTAGGGTGTTTTCTATCCAAAGCCAATAATTATATGCATATTCTAGTTTCTGGGCAGTAGTAATAACCAGATTGAATCGGGTACGTTTTTTATCCGGCCGTGCAAATACTGCCCCCTACCTTAGAGAGGTTAAGATTTCCCTTCACTGGAAGTAAGGGGCCTGAACCACAGCCCTAGACCATTATTCCTCATCCACCAAACTTTACAGTTGGCACTATGCATTGGGGCAGGTAGTGTTCTCCTGGCATCAGTCAAACCCAGATTCGTCCATCAGACTGCCAGATGGTGACGCATGAGTCATCACAACGCGTTTCCACTGCTCCAGAGTCCAATGGCAGCGAGCTTTACACAACTCCAGCTGACACTTGGCATTGTGGTCTTAGGCTTGTGTGCGGCTCCTCGGCCATGGAAACCCATTCCATGAAGCTCCCGACGAACAGTTCTTGTGATGTTGCTTCCAGAGGCAGTTTGAAACTCGGGAGTGTTGCTTTTTACACGCTATAGCACATGGTGATCCCATTCTGTGAGCTTGTGTGGCCTACCACTTCATGGATGAGCCTTCGTTGCTTCCAGAGGTTTCCACTTCACATTAACAGCACTTAGTTGACCGGGGCAGATCTAGCAGAGCAGAAATCTGACCAACTGACTTGTTGGAAAAGTGGCATCCAATGGTGCCATGTCAAAAGTCAGAGCTCTTCAGCAAGGGCATTCTACTGAGAATGTCTGTCTATGGAGATTGCATGGCTGTGTGCTTTACTTTGGGGTGGCAGGTAGCCTAGTGGTTAGAGCTCTGGACTAGTAACCGAAAGGTTGCAAGATTGAATCCCAAGGTAAAAATCTGTCGTTCTGACCCTGAACAAGGCAGTTAACCCACTGCTCCTAGGCCGTCATTGAAAATAAGAATTTCTTAATAACTTGCCTAGTTAAAGGTTAATTTAAAAAAAACATGGTCAGCGATGGTGTAGCCAAAACAGCCAATTCCACAAATTTGAAGGGGTGTACACATATGAAAGTATTTGAGCTGAGAAGCGAGATTCACAGAAACGACTAAAGGAAATGTTACATATAACAGACTTCAGCTTAGTTGCCTTTCAAATTCACACCAGTGGCGGTATGGTTGATCGTCCCTAAGTACAATCAAATTAAAATAAATCTTTAACGGCATAACTGATAAGGAATATTGGACCAATGCCAAACTAAATTCGTCACGCAAACGCTCAACCAACTGGAGCGTTAAAAGCAAGTGTTGAATGAGCAACCATTTTAACCACACTGACACCTGAACGTAGCGGTATAGTACAGCGACGAGGAATAGGGAATGATTAAGAAAAGCGTCGCTTACCGTCGAGCTATAATTGGAAAATATAGCCAACCATGGAATAATTATGCCTTTGTGATTAAACACAAAGACTGCGTTCCATAGTATTTTTAAATTATATTGGAATTAAGTGAATGTAACATACAGACCAAGTAGTCACATGAAAATGTAAAGTTAAAGCAAATTCTTTATTTCTCCGGATCAGTCATGTTAATATATGGCTGGTTCATTAGAATGAGTGGTACGCCATCTAGTGGCAATCAAGGGCGGTGCCATTACCAGTGAAAAGTGTTCTGGCTACTGGACTTGAACAAAATAAACTTAAATGTACTGTAGTTGTCCATATAACCTGTGCATTAGATTGGGCTACCACAAAGTAAAAAAAAATAATTGCACATTTGATGCATCATTGCAAGTTTGGCATCGTAACTTCCTATCCCTCATGAACACTGCCACACGTCAAACCAACATATTTATTCAAGTAATGACAGTAAATACCATAAAATACTCATAATTTTACTAACAAAACAGTAAAATATTTACAAAGATAAAATGCCATAGAAAAGGCAGCAGAAATTACAGCAGGGCATCAAGACGCCAGATAACACATTCACAGAGAAGAAAGCAAAGTTATCCATAGCAGTGAGCAGTATAGTCAAGCATTAAGCACGTGTCAGGTTCATTAGACGCCAAACTAAATGACTGAAGCAGTCCAATAAAGATGACTGTTACGTGCCTTAATGAACACGACTGGCCACAGTATTGTGTAGGTGCTGGGAAACTTCCAACCAGGAAGTCTGAAACTCCATGCAACGTCCTCATTTGTTTTGCTCTGGGCTGTGAGACATGGCGGTGGGCGTCTTGGTAGATTTCTCCACCACCCAGGGATGGGTCAGGACACCCTGGATAGGGAGCCTGTGGAGAGGGTTGTGCTTCAGCAGTTTGTCTATTAGGTCTCTGCTGCCGGCGCTAACATGGACTGGGTAAGTGAACTCCACCTGCAAGAAGGAGAGGTGGATTCAGAGTTGTGTTCCAGGTATATAACATCTACATATTAGTCTGTACTTGAGCCATGCAGGAAATAAACACGACCTTGGTGTCGCCAGCACCGCGTTTTAAACTGGGTGAAAGACTGTTCCACATTTTGATAAAACTAGTCAAGTTGAATCAATAGTGTATGGATTAATGGAAGACTGTCAACCAATAGCAAACAGCTGAAGAGACCAATTCACAGCCAGCTCTAAGCTCTTACCAACTGAGCACCAGATGAAGTCATCTAAGCATGGTTTAAAGTACGCATTTCACCGTAAGTCTACACCGGTTGTTTACAAAGTATGTGACAAACACAATGTGATCTAAACGTAAACCAATAAGAGCAAAGCTGAATCAACATGTACAACTACTGTAAAGTTATTTTCTTCCTAATTGTAAAGCATCTACATAAAATAACGTTAGTGAGTTCTGACCCGTGAGATCTTGCGATAGGTGTCCTCATTGTTCTTTGTCTCAAATGGAGGGCGTCCCACCAGGAACTCGTAGCAGAGCACCCCCAGGCTCCACAGATCCACCTTCTCATCATGGGTTCTGCCCTCAATCATCTCTGGAGGCAGGTAGTCCAGAGTTCCACACAGAGTCGACCTCCTGGACAGAGGGTGGAAGTTCAGGGGTATATTCAGTAAGGTGAAACATAGCAGATGGAAAGTAACTTCCTTATTCCACATGGCAATGCTTCTGGCTGCAAAAGCAAACTCATTTCACATCAATGTCCTTACACAATCTCAATTCGCAAATAAACTGCCAAGGGAGACTGATGGATGGAGGGGTTACCTTGAGGAGGGTGTATGCACCGACCAGCCAAAGTCGGCTATCTTCAGCTCCCCGTTGGCCCCCAGCAGCAGGTTCTCAGGCTTGATGTCCCGGTGGATCACTTTCTTAGAGTGGCAGTAGTTCAGGGCATCCGCCAGCTCCATTATGTACTGGAGAAACAGAATGGCTTCAATTTAGGCTGAGGGTGTCCAAACATCTGAGCCGCATGAGGAAGATTTAGGAACTGCAGCCTCAGCACGTGATGTTAAGAGGTTTCATATTTTCTCACCAAACATGTAATTTATTTTTGATAATATAATCTGAAAATTATTTTAAGGGCATTTAGGACTACAAAGACCTGGCAAATCCAGTCCTGACTAATTTGAATTCAAATTATTGTAGGCTTTGAAGTGACTGAAGTGTCAAGGTAGTGGAAAGCAGACACACTCAAGTTGATCTTGATAATTAGATCACTGCAACTCAGTCCCCGAGTGTCCTACAGACAAACAGCTGTGGTTGCACAGCTTAACGGCAGAATCATTATTGTGCAGGAAACTGCCCATGTCTAGCCTAAACCGTTCAAAGGTCATAGTATTACTGGTGCCATGTTCGTGGTTGGCGTTACGCCTATCGCAGGCCACATTTCAAATAATTCCATAAACTATTCTCAAAGTAAAAAAATTAAATTAATTCCTTACCGTGGCACTCCTTTGCTCATCAAAGCTTCCACATCGTTGCAGCTCACTGTACAGTTCCCCTTTAGGAGCAAACTCCAGGATGAGGTAAACACGAGCCGTGTCGTGGAAGTAACCATAAAGACGCAGGATATTGGGGTGCCTGTGAAAAAAAAAAAGCTGAATTAATCAGTGCATTAATGTCATGTTTTACAATACAGCTGATGTGTTACTCATCCACAGGGATGATACTAGGACTAGTCTGGTGGCCAGAAAATATTTGATCCTACTAGTCAACCACTCAATGCCTTGTCGTGTATGTAGGACTGATTACTGTAAAACTCAATTGAAGATCTTTATTCATTTGGCTGTTCCTTGTTATGCCCCAACAAAAGTTGACTAAAGCACTAAACAGACCTGGCAGTGGCAACCACCAGTCAGACCATCTGAATGTCAGCTAGGACAGCATGATCAGCACCCACCTGAGGTGTGACTGGATCTCCACTTCCCGCCGTAGCTGGTGCTCCACCCCGGCCTTCTCCAGTTGCTTCTTGAAGAGCACCTTGAGGGCCAGGATGAACATAGTCTGGCGCTCCCTGGCCAGGTACACGTTGCCAAACTTACCCTTCCCTAAGGGACGACCGATGTCAAAGTTCTCCAGGGCCCAGCGTTTCCTACAATAGGAAGATCAGCCAAGTCAGTTAGACCATTGAAACCGTCACAGTAACGAGGCAGAAGTGCATTGTACCCATTCTACGGCAGTGACATTGGAACAGAATCATAACATCTGGTCTGCTGAGGTCCGATTCAATGCCCAGTCAACCACCTGCACTTACTTTGAAGAAGCAGTTGAGGATTCACTCTTGGTAGGTTTATCTGAACAAACAAAACAATTGTAAGAGTGGACCAAGGAATATCTACCATCCAATCTGACCATTACAAAATGTTTTGGTTCTTACTTTGTGGCTTTTCCTGCTTGGATTGTTCAGTGGCTCTGGCTGGCTCAGAACTTGCAGGAGTCGAAGCATTGGTGTGGTTCTTTGGCTGGTTCTGGGTTAGGGTCTGAACCTTTGACTGGCTGGGGGTCTGGACAGGTTTGGGGGTCTGGGTTTGAGCTGGCCCTTTAACAGATTTCAGACTCTGTATTTGAGACTGCGGTTTAGGCTGGGGATGAACAGGATTCACATTCTGATAACCCGCTTGCGGTTGTGTGGTCTTGGTGTGTGGGACTGTGGTCTCCGGCTTCTGGGTCATGGATCGCCGGATACGCTGCGGCCCATTTGACGGCCCTAGAACGCGCTGGGCTGGCGTGGCGTAGGCCACAGGTTTGTGACCACTGGACGACTGGGACACGGGAACACGCTTCGGCCCATCATTGGTAAGCTAAACATATGGGGAGGGAAGTCATGAGTACTATTAAGGCAAGACAACACAGAAAGGATACCAGCACACTGCTTTATGCAACCAAAAAGGTTGCTGCATGCTAGATATTTCAGTCAATGGTTTGGGTCAACACATGACTTGTCCTATTTAGGAGAATGACAGTTTCCTGTTTCTTTAGTTACATTAGTGATAATGTAGCCTGGCCAATGATTCCCACAGGATATGCAGGCTTTTATACAAGGCCATCCACAAAACATGTAGCAAAATGAACTGAGTAGTGAACTGAATGCATTTCAACTACATGTTGCTGGCAAGTTAGTTAAGAACAAATGTTTATTTACAATGACGTCCTAGGAACAGTGGGTTAACTGCCTTGTTCAGGGGCAGAACAGATTTGTACCATGTCAGCTCTGGGATTCAATCTAGCAACCTTTCCTTTACTAGTCCAACGCTCTAGCCACTAGGCTACCTGCCACTAACATCATTAGCGTGGTGTTATTTGAACTAACTTCAACTAGGTAGTGTTTATAGTAGATAAGGGTATACTTACCCTACAGCCCCCTTCAAGCTTTGGATTTAAAAAACTGCCATTTAATGTTGTAACCAATTCATGTGGTTCAATCCATAGATGTTAAACAGTTGTGTAAATTCCTAGTAGTGGCCAATGTCAGATATATGTCCATATAGCAACATTTTCCAGATATTTTTTGTACATTCTCAGACAAGTGATCATAGGTAATGTAAAATTAAGAGGTGTTGATATGCACATGATATACTACATGGGTATTAATAAGCATCTTGCCTGTTGAGGGGCAGCAGGTAACCTAGTGGTTAGAGCATTGGGCCAGTAACTGAAAGTTTGCTGGATTAAATCACCGAGCTGACAAAGTAAAAATCCATCGTTCTGCCCCTGAGCAAAGCAGTTAACCCATTGTTCCCCGGGCACCAAAGACGTGGATATCGGTTAAGGCAGCCACGTTCAGTTGAATGCATTCAGTTGTACAACTGAAATGTTGCTTCCACATTAACACAAGCCCTCTGAATCAGAGAGGTGCAGGGGGCTGCCTTAAGTGACATCAGCACCCAGGGAACAGTGGATTAATTACCTTGCTCAGGGCCAAACGACAGATTTACCTTGTTGCTGGATCAAATTCCTAATCTGACCTTTCAGTTACTAGCCCAACACCCTAACGACTAGGCTACAAGGTAATGCCCTCCCAGAAGTCAAGCTCACATGTCTTATTTAACTGTTAAATTTACACTTTCATTGTTATACATGGCTGCCGTTTAATGTGGACATTATCAGATGGGCTTCAAAGGTACAGAAAAACAAAGACCCCTCTATACAGAATGAAAATAAATACTGCTCAATACTAAAATTGGCATAATATTGTGGTCTAGTGCATGTTTATAACCCAGCCCATTGGTTCCCAAATATTTGGAGTACGTGTCACTTTGTACTTTTCTTCCATAAATCCATTGTTGCCCAGTATGCTCCCATTAAGCCCTGTTTGCATTGAAACACATTGGGATCATGTGTTGACATCCCTAATATGCAATGAACCTAAGCACTCATCCATTTTCTTTAGATTTAATTTAAGTAAAATACTCAATCTACAGTTATGCCCTTAAGATTACAGTTGAAGTATTTCAGGGATAGAACACCTACAAGTAGAGGACAAATCGGAAGAGGGACAAGTTGACTACTCATGTGGTTAGGACATTGTCCTTCATTCATCCAGGTGGTTATGTTTTTTTGGTCCAACTACCTTTGCAATACAACAGCAGGCTTAAGGAAGACAATTAGTAAAATGTAATAGTACAGCAAATGTGAACCCACTTTCAAAAAAATGTATGCACAACATTTTTTAGCCACAGAGGGATAGTGAGGGTGCAGGGTTTTGAACCAACTCATCAAGTCTATGGATACAATTAGATATCCCCATTATGAGTAACTTCACATAAACAATACATTTTAGAAGTTGATCTAACATAAGGAATGTCAACATTTGGACATTTAAATTGATTTATGGACATGGGCTTATTAGGAAGACCCACATGCTTTAACAGTACAGTCAGTATCCTTTTAGCCCAGCCCTGAGTACTCATTTGACCAAACATAAAAAGGTTGTAAGTAAAGTTGTCATTTCACATGAGATTAAGCTTTAGTTCTTTCAAATTTGGGCTGTATGAATTATAAATATCTAAACTTTGATTGGCTCCGATTCAGAGGTTGGGTTAAATGCGGAAGACACATTTCAGTCGTGATTATGTAACCCCCTTTACTGGTACCTACGCTAAATACATTGGCATATAGCAGTGTTGCTTACTGGATCTACACTACATCAATGCAATAGTCACCTTTATATTTCGTTATCAAACCTGACTAATTCTCACTTGAAACATTTAGTTTAATAAGCCAAATTACACTTAAAATATGAGTCCAAAGTGACCTGTTCTTTCAAATTTGTAGTCTATGACACTTCAGATTACAGTAACAATTTCTCACGAAGTAGTTTGGATGTGACGTCAGACCAGCAATTTCTATTTTATTCAACTAGGCAAGTCAGTTAACACATTTATATTAACATTAATGTATAGAGTAACTTTCGTTAGCTAAGTAACATCGATTTTTCTTAATGGTAAATTTAGTGCAACTTACTTCACACTAGAATTAGTTAATTGGTATTTTCTTGGTAAATTTGTAGCTAGTTATTTTCAAAGAGTACAACACTGACCATTATTAGTTAGTTGAATCAGGTGATACGAACAACGGGGTTAGGATTGTCTTCACAGCTAGTTAACGTTACATCCTGTTGATTTCCATGACAAAAAGTTGTTAACTAGAATGTAGAACTGACCTTGTGTTCAGACACAGACCTCTGAAGCTTCGAGTCCTTCGCCAACTTGAGTCTAGCAGCATCCATATTCTGTAGAAATATATTTTTTAAATGTGGTTAGCGCATTTAGCCAAGTTAGCCAAAAGAAAAGTAGCAAGCTAGTTAACGTTGATAGCTAACGTTAGCTAGCTAGCTTCAGTATGCCTAACGTTAGCGTTCATATTTGATTATGGGGGTCTAAACTTACCGAAATCTTAGTTACGACGGTTCAAAAAAACCCAGCAGTGACTTCTCTCACGTCGTGTATTGAAGAATATTGGTCAAGTTGACTCTCAGTTATGCAAACTGATGCACGGGTTAGCCAACTCGTTAACGTTAGCTAGCAAGTCAACCAAACCAGATATCGCGATTCCAAAGGAAAAAAACTCGTCTAGCAAAACGTCAGCTCTATAGTATTTCGATATTTGCTATCAGACCACGAGTTTAGTAGCTATAGTAATATTTCATCTGGATAACTAGAGTTTAACTAAAAAAAAGGCACATTGCACTCTAGTCAATCACACACCGACTCGCTAACTGCGTCTTGTTTAATTTCAAACATCCCTCTTTTAAATGCCTTTAAAAACGCTAAGGCCTGTGATTGGTTGACGGGCGACCCTCTTCCAAATAACCATTGGCTAACACAGATTTGGTCATAACGTGGTACTCGAAATGCAATCTGGGAATTTCAGATGGGTTTCTACTTGTTACCACTAGTGGTGCACGACTCTAGGATTTTTTGGAGTCGACTCCGAATCTTGTGGTTGGAGTCGTACGAGTCGACTCTTGCTCAACTCCCAAAACACGTTGAAACGGATGTGCACACACATACACTACACCTCATTATTGTCGAGTCCTACTAGGAAGATTACGGCTGCGTTCTCGAGGACCGACATGAGCTTGATGCCCATTTATTTACTTACATTTATTTAACTAGGCAAGTCAGTTAATTAAGAACAAATTCACAATGACTGCCTACCAAAAGGCAAAAAACATCCTGTGGGGACTGAGGCTGGGATTAAAATAAATAACATATAAATACCGGACAAAACACACATCACGACGAGACAACACAACACCACATAAAGAGAGACCTAAGACAACATAGCAAGGCAGCAACACATGACAACACAGTATGGTAGCAACACAACATGACAACAACATGGTAAGCAACACAGCCTATAAAAGGCCTATTTTATTGGAAAATAGAAAGTGGCGTGTAGGAACTATAATGTTTCATTGATATTTCTGATGTGCGCAGCCTTCACGGATACCATGGGGTGATGCGCCGCACTTTAAACTGATAAACGGGGTATTTGCCATGTTCAGCGGCGATTTTGGCATGTAAATCTTGGTGGGGCAAAAAATAAAATAATATGGGATGCATGCCAGCATAGCCACCACACAACACTAAACAATACATTAATTGCACTATAACGGTGCCAAATGGTGCCCACAAACTGTTAGGACCTACATAAAGATGTCCCGACAGCAGTCCCAAAACCTTACCACTGCTACACCCGGCTATCAGCGGAGCCTTGTCTGGCAGCGAAACAGTTCATTCAGCCTGATTTACTGCTTTAAAAATAACTGATATGGCTGACAAATGTGGTTTCTACTGACAATTGAGATGTACAAACTATGGCATATGGGGATGACAAGCGGATAAGAGGCAATCAGTCATTTAAATTAAGACATTAATGAGCGAGCTAGGACACACGTAGTCAATATAACTATTTGTTCAGCACTTTTGAAATGTACAGTGACAGAATTCAGAACATGGGCTGCTCTTTCAGTGTTCTCCCTGTACACCAAGTCAGAACCATAGGATAAATGAAGAGGGGGCAAATAAAAAGACAATGAAAGCTCTTACAAAATGTTTTTTTCTTTTACATTTCTCTAAAACAGGTTACAGGCCACATGTGCACAACCAAGTCAGAACAGTAGGCGAAATTAAGAGGTGAAAATAGACCAAATTATTAGGGTGAGGCACATGGGCTGGTAACAGCTTACTACACAACATACACTTAGTGTTACTTTATTAGCTACAGTATAAATATCTCCCTGGCATATTACATCATTTATGCAGCAGCATACAATACATTTCTGGACTCACCTTCATGTACTGTGCTCACTTGAACAGGAAGGTGGTGCGGCGGACCTTCATGGACAAATTTTGTCATAAGTCTGGCATTCTCTGGATTTAGGGTGCTTTCAAGACAACTGGGAACTCAAAGAAGAAGAAAAAAGCTTGAATCATGATGACGTCATTGATCTTCAGGTCGTAGCTCTAGAAAGAGGTCAGAGTTCCCGATTTACAATTCCGAGTTGGATGACCGTTCAAAACGTATTTTCCCAGTTGGAGCTCGTTTTTCCCCAAGTTCCCAGTTGTCTTGAACTCACCAAAGTCAGATTTTGCTGTTCCGAGTTAAGTTGTTTTGAGCGCGGCGCAAATCATGCTTCATTGACAGTATGGCCAATGTTGAATGTTTATCATTTTAAACTAGGAAAAGAGACCCTTAATGTTAGACTTGGGACCACACAGCCACTCCACTATATAGCAGGCTAATGATTGTTTTGCAATGCTTGCAGTTAGCCACAGATTCCTTCCAAACCACTCATTGTTGAATTTGCGATTTCCAACTGGTGTAATGTTTATGTCCAATGGCCGATGAGCACCGCTACATTTTATCTATAATTTCTCTTCATATGACAAGGATTAAAAAGGATTTGCCAGTAGATTGTCAACTTGATTCATGATGACTGTTAGCTAAGATTTTGAAGTATGATGTTGACATGATCAGTCCAATCAAAGCTACGGTAGATATAACTTGATTTGACGTCATTTTATCTGTGGCCAATGACCTTGAGCCTTCTTGGATGGGCACTTCTAGTGTAACTATGGCAGCACCCAAGGGGCTTGAATTTTCGAGCTCTACCCTTAGAGTTGGCGGTTTGCAGCCTTGGAAAAGTACATCAATTATCTCAAGGTTAGGATTTGGGCGTTGGGTAATCTGATCCTAGAGCTGTGGTAGGGCATCATCTGCCGCCATCTCAACCTCTTTTCCTCCCTAAGAATAAAAATGGAAATGCAGGCATATTGGCTGCTCAAAATAGACAGGGCTAGGAAAAGTGCAGACAGCTTTGCCATAAAACCCTATTCCACAAATCTTTGTCAAAGTAGAGCAATAAATGTATGTAGCTACAATCATAGACATTTAAATTGCTTATCTGAGCTCAAACAACAATGTAAAAGCAAACGCATATTTCAGAGGACTTTATTTTTTTCATGTAAACCAACATAGCTGGTCTTCATTTCTGTTTGACCGTTTGGAACTTGAGTTTACAGAAGCATTTTAATCCATTATGATTTCAGCACCAACTAAGTTGTATTGTTGTGCAGGTGTAGAGTTAAGTTATTTTATTCTAAATATGGGTTTAAAATAATAAAAAAACACCCACAAATTACTCCTTACACATATGTCTGAAGGTTAGAACGATCAACATGTCTCTGTTCTAACATCAGGTCACGTCAGAACGATCAACAATGTCTCTGTTCTAACATCAGGTCACGTCAGAACGATCAACAATGTCTCTGTTCTAACATCAGGTCACGTCAGAACGATCAACAATGTCTCTGTTCTAATATCAGGTCACGTCAGAACGATCAACAATGTCTTTGTTCTAACATCAGGTCACGTCAGAACGATCAACAATGTCTCTGTTCTAATATCAGGTCACGTCAGAACGATCAACAATGTCTCTGTTCTAATATCAGGTCACGTCAGAACGATCAACAATGTCTCTGTTCTAACATCAGGTCACGTTAGAACGATCAACAATGTCTCTGTTCTAACATCAGGTCACGTCAGAACGATCAACATGTCCCTTTGTTCTAACATCAGGTCACGTCAGAACGATCAACAATGTCTCTGTTCTAACATCAGGTCACGTCAGAACGATCAACAATGTCTCTGTTCTAATATCAGGTCACGTCAGAACGATCAACAATGTCTCTGTTCTAACATCAGGTCACGTCAGAACGATCAACAATGTCTCTGTTCTAACATCAGGTCACGTCAGAACGATCAACATGTCCCTTTGTTCTAATATCAGGTCACGTCAGAACGATCAACATGTCCCTTTGTTCTAACATCAGGTCACGTCAGAACGATCAACATGTCCCTTTGTTCTAACATCAGGTCATGTCAGAACAGAACATTCACTGACAAATAACAAACCTAGAATATCTTACATTACCACTTTAAAGCATATTAGAACTGACTGGCAACATAACACATTTGTATTGAGAATGCAAACTGGCCTGGTTTTTGGAATGCATACATCACACGTACTGACTGTAGCATCTTTCCTTGACGTATCGCCCTCGACAACACAAGTTTTCACCATAGACCCATGACATTCAGGTCCGGTTTGCACAGATTACACCTAGTCCTGGATTTGAAGAAAAAAAAACATAAATAGTCCAGTGCTAAGCTTGATCTGCGTATGGGAAACCGGCCCTTAGACAGTTGGTAGCAGAGGCATTTGATCTCCTCAGCGTTACGATCTAGAATATATACTGGACATCCCAGGCAGTAAGTACCACTGACAACAAATACCATTGTTTACAACCAAATTAAAAACACATTCATCACTCTATATAAATAAAATAAATAATATGTTCTCTCCATACGTCAAACATAGCAGACATTTCCATAACATACTGGAGACTACAGCAGTACAGAACATTTAACCAAAACAGTTCTTTTGTATTATTTAAAATACTTAGTTTGACTCTTGGGAGAGAATGCAGAACATTACTGGAGGGCCCGGAGCACGAGCCCTCTCTTCTGTACAGTATGTGCGTTAAATGCATTCATTGTTGGGGTCAGAACACTCCGAGAACACAGACATTTTGTGCTGGCAGAGGGTCAGACTTCTGAGGCACCGAAGAATAACCATTAGTAATATTTAGTGAGGACTCAACCACACGTTTCTTATCTGTTAATTCTTCCCAAATTCACATTTGATTCCCCCCTTGTCAGTGATTTCACATAAATATATGTCACTGTCAAGTATTAAAAAAACCCAACCACGCCATACCATTCTTAATGTAGGTGCAGCTTTCCGCAGGGAAAACGGTATCAAATGCAGCATGTTGAAACGGTTCTTGTTCTGTCTGTTAAAGGGACAGGTGATTGTATCCCCAGGATTTATTCAATAACCTCTGATATGGTCTTAGCCTGGTCCCAGACCTGTTTGTGCTCTCTTGCCAACTCTGGCACCAGGCTAGCACTGTCCAACAAGATCAGTGCAGAACCAAGTTGTTACTCACTGAACCGTCCTCTATATTTGACACTGTCCCCGAGGTTATTACTTAGTACTAGTGCATGCTGATAACATGACCTGCTCTAGTCTCAAACTTGGGCACTGAGCATATTTAGATTCTACTCCAACAGACACGGCATTTGAGATGGTCCTCTCCTATAAAATGTTCAAAAATATATATTGGAATTACCGTTGTTCCCTTCATTTCAGTTAGTACTTAAATAATAACAATATATTAATCATAAATACAGTACTTGAATTGTAATCAAACTTGGAGATCTGATTCCTGGCTGGCTTAGACTTCAGACCAGTTGATGAGAATCAGAGCAGTATAAAGGGAGGTGGAGTCTGTTCTGACACAGGAGAAGAACAATGTCCCCAGGCTGGAAGCTGGGAACATAGAGGTATTATTTCTCTGAAGTCATAGCAGCAGCCATGGGAGTCCTTATGGTGCTGCGAGCGGCGGCTGCCAGCTCTTCGATCTCTGCATTTAGCTTCCTGATCACCCACTCCATCGCCTCACGACCCTGATGGAGGAAGAGGAGAGGAGACAAATTACAAGTTGCATTTTTTTTTGTTAAACGATATAAATGATCTCAGATTTCGAAAGGACATAGCCTGGTCCCGAATCTGGTTGTGTCGTATAGCTCCGATGGAAGTTGTCATGCCAAACATGAGCATAGGTGTAAGCTATACAGCACGAAGAGATCTGAGACCAAGCTATCATGGACATCATGAGTTTTTTCAAACTACATGAAAATATAAGTGTTCCTCTAACCAGCCATCTGAGTAGGTGAGGTGAAGACAGAGATCACGTACCTTGCCTGCGTTTGCAGACATGGTGCTAGCCATAACTCCCTCCAGGTAGCTACTCAGACTAACCCCTTTGACTGAGATGAGAGCTTCTTGAGTCAATATCGTCCTGCACAGACAAGAGTGGAGAATTTGTCTAAAAAAATTATACATTCATGTAATGCATTTATCCTTTATTTAACCAGGGAAGTCACATTGGAGATCGACATCTCCCATTTCAAGTAGCCCCTGATACACTGTAAGCATGGCACAAAGTTAGTAAAGCCTTACTTGGTTTGACTGTACTTACTTCTCTGCGTCATCAGGATGTGGTCTGTATGTAAGCTTCTCATCCACTGATACCATGTTAGTGAATGTGATCTGCAGAGAGAGAGAATCATAGATTAGACATGTTCAGGGTTTAATGTAATATACACATTCACTCTAAATTACTGTGACCTACACTGAACAAAAATATAAACGCAAATTGTAAAGTGTTGGTCCCATGTTTCATGAGCTGAAATAAAAGATCCCAGAAATGTTCCATATGCACAAAAACCTTATTTCTCTTATTTTTGTGCACAAATTTGTTTACCTCCCTGTTAGAGAGCATTTCTCATTTGCCAAGATAATACATCCACCTGACAGATGTGGCATATCAAGAAGCTCATTAAAAAGCATGATCATTACACAGGTGCACCTTGTGCTGGGGGACAATAAAAGGCCACTCTAAAATGTGCAGTTTGTCACACAACACAATGCCACAGATGTTTTGAGGGAGCATGCAATTGTCATGCTGACTGCAGGAATGTCCACCAGAACTGTTGCCAGAGAATTGAATGTTAATTTCTCTACCATAAACCGCCTCCAACCTTGTTTTAGAGAATTTGGCAGTACGTCCAACTGGCCTCACAACTGCAGACCACGTGTAACCACGCCAGCCAAGGACCTCCGAATCAGTCTTCTTCACCTGCGGGATCGTCAGAACAGCATTTCTGTCTGTAATAAAGCCCTTTAGTGGGGAAAAACTATTTCTGATTAGCTGGGCCTGGCTCCCCAGTGGGTGGGCCTGGCTCCCCAGTGAGTGGGCCTGGCTCCCCAGTGGGTGGGCCTGGCTCCCCAGTGGGTGGGCCTGGCTCCCCAGTGGGTGGGCCTGGCTCCCCAGTGGGTGGGCCTGGCTCCCCAGTGGGTGGCCTGGCTCCCCAGTGGGTGGCCTGGCTCCCCAGTGGGTGGGCCTGGCTCCCCAGTGGGTGGGCCTGGCTCCCCAGTGGGTGGGCCTGGCTCCCCAGTGGGTGGGCCACCCCTGCCCAGTTATGTGAAATCCATAGATTAGGGCCTAATGAATTTATTTCAATTGACAAATGTCCTTATATGAACTGTAACTCAGTAAAATCATAGAAATTGTTGCATGTTGCGCTTATATTTTTGTTCACTATAGAACAAGGTAGACCTTCCATAAATACTAAACCATTTGACTCATTGCATTCAGGCTTCCTCAGTTCACAGACATACTCATCTGCTATTGGAAATGAGACCAGGACAGCTTCCAGAGTTTCAGGTTCTTCAACACAGCATGTTTTGTAAATGGTTACAGGTCTGGTCTTGTAACAAACTCTAATGCAACAGCCAGGCTATAGGTCTACAACATGCCACCTATGAAACAGATATACACTGAGTGTACAAAACTTTAAGAACACCTTGGGAATATTGAGATGCGCGCGCGCACGCACCCCCCCCCCCCCCAGGAATGAGATTGTGAGAAACAGCTTCTATTGAGGCCATCAGACTGTTAAACAGTCACCACTATCCAGCCTCCACCAAGTAGATTGCCCTGAACCTTAGACTGCTGCCATATCTCAGACTGGCCAATAAAAAGAAAAGATTAAGATGGGCAAAATAACACAGACACTGGACAGAGGAACTCTGCCTATAAGTCCAGCATCCTGGAGTCGCCTCTTCACTGTTGACTTTGAGACTGGTATTTTGCGGGTACTATTTAATGAAGCTACCAGTTGACGACTTGTGAGGAGGCTAGTTTGAGAAACAGACAGTCTAATGTACTTGTCCTCTTGCTCAGTTGTGCACCGGGGCCTCCCACTCCTCTTTCTATTCTTGTTTTAGCCAGTTTGCTCTGTTCTGTGAAGGGAGTAGTACAGCGTTGTACGAGATCTTCAGTTTCTTGCCAATTTCTCGCATGGAATAGCCTTCATTACTCAGAACAAGAATAGACTGACGACTTTCAGAAGAAAGTTCTTTGTTTGTGGCCATTTTGAGCCTGTAATCGAACCCACAAATGCTGATGCTCCAGATACTCAACTAGTCTAAAGAAGGCCATTGTTATTGCTTCTTTAAATCAGAACAACCGTTTTCAGCTGTGCTAACATAATTGCAAAATGGTTTTCTAATGATCAATTAACCTTTTAAAATGATAAACTTGGATTAGCTAACACAAGTGCCATTGGAACACAGGAGTGATGGTTGCTGATAATGGGCCTCTGTACGCCAATGTAGATATTCCATAAAAAATACAATCTGCCGTTTCCAGCTACAATAGTCATTTACAACATTAATGTCTCCACTGTATTTCTGATCAATTTGATATTTTAAATGGACAAAAGGTTTTGCTTTTCTTTCAAAAACAAGGACATTTCTTAGTGACCCCAAACTTTTGAACAGTAGTGTACATAGTCACTGAACACTAACTTTAATAATGTTTACATACTGTTTCCCACTTTATATGTATACTGAGTGTACAATAAGAACATCTTCCTAATATTGAGTTGCGCGCACCCCCCCCTCAGAACAGCCTCAATTCGTCAGGACATGGACTCTACAAGGTGTTGAAAGCGTTCCACAGGGATGCTGGCCCATGTTGACTCCAATGCTTCCCACAGTTGTGTCAAGTTGTCTGGATGTCCTTTGGGTGGTGGACTATTCTTGATACATACGGGAAACTGTTGAGCGTGAAAAACCCAGCAGCATTGCAGTTCTTGACACAAACCGGTGCGCCTGGCATCTACTACCATACCCCGTTCAAAGACACTTATATATTTTGCCTTGCCCATTCACCCTCTGAATGGCACACATACACAATCCATGTCTCAAGGCTTAAAAATCCTTCTTAAACCCGTCTCCTCCCCTTCATCTACACTGATTGAAATGGATTTAACAAGTGACATCAATAAGTGATCATAGCTTTCACCTGGTCAGTCTGTCATGGAAAGAGCAGGTGTTCTTAATGTTTACTACACTCAGTGTATGTCTCAGTGTCAACAAGTATTATATACAACATTATGCTGAAATCATAAAAAGTTTCAGAACTCACATTTGAAGATTGAAGCTCGAATGTCTTTTCAACGGGATCCACTACAGAATGTTCCTGGATGTAGGTGCACGTCTGTGTTCTGCCAATGATCTGCAATGAGAGATAAAAAGAATAGAACAGGCCCACATGATCAAAGCACCAGACCCGACCCGTTTAGTGTCATTCAAATGTCCTGACGGAGCAGTGTCCATCCTGTACTGATTTCAACGGCCTAGCCAGTAGTAACACATGTATCAGACGGTTTCCTTTGTGCACTAGCTAGGTATATAGGACATCTATGGCCAAGTCAGATAGTGCTGGATCTAACAGATTGGTTAATCTGGTTTCTCAGTAATCTACTGTACACTCGGCCTCCACTCAACGGTCCATTCATTTATAATGCTGTTCTTTTCTAAAGGTCGGTCATATGTCTCAGTTTATTGGCAGTCTCAGAGATTCCCCGACGACGTCAATGCCCTGTGAGTGATTTTGGCCGGTTTATGTGCTAGACTTCTTTAAAAAAAAAAAGAAGAAAAAAAGGATTTAGCAGTGATATTAATAGCAATTGTGTAGATTGGGGCACGTGGTCACAAAAAGTCTGGGTAGTAGTGCTGATCTAGGAGCACTTTTACCTTTCAGATCATAATAAATCAGATGTCCTGCCTGTTTGGCCCTGTCCAGGGATATCATCGGACGGGGCCACAGTGTCTCCCGACCCCTACTGTCTCAGCCTCCAGTATTTATGCTGCAATAGTTTGTGTTGGGGGGGTTAGGGGCAGTCTGTTATATCTGGAGTATTTACCCTGTCCATCCGGTGTCCTGTGTGAATTTAAGTATGCTCTCTCTAATTCTCTCTCTCGGAGGACCTGAGCCCTAGGACCATGCCTCAGGACTACCTGGCCTGATGACTCCTTGCTGTCCCCAATCCACCTGGCCATGCTGCTGCTCCAGTTTCAACTGTTCTACCTGAGGCTATGGAACCCTGACCTGTTCACCGGACGTGCTACCTGTCCCAGACCTGCTGTTTTCAACTTTCTAGAGACAGCAGGAGCGGTAGAGATACTCTGAATGATCGGCTATGAAAAGCCAACTGACATTTACTCCTGAGGTGCTGACCTGTTGCACCCTCGACAACTACTGTGATTATTATTATTTGACCCTGCTGGTCATCTAGGAACAGTTGAACATCTTGGCCATGTTCTGTTATAATCTCCACCCGGCACAGCCTGAAGAGGACTGGCCACCCCTCATAAACTGGTTCCTCTAGGTTTCTTCCTAGGTTTTGTCCTTTCTAGGGAGTTTTTCCTAGCCACCGTGCTTCTACACCTGCATTGCTTGCTGTTTGGGGTTTTAGGCTGGGTTTCTGTACAGGACACTGAGATATCAGCTGATGTAAGAAGGGCTTTATAAATACATGTGATTGATTGATGTATATGGACATGGGAAACCTGATACTGGATCAGCACTCCTACTATGAGAGGCTTTTTGAATTAAAGGAGACAGTGTCCTGTCAATGATTTGGCCGGTGGAGGAGCAAGACTGTCAAAGGACTCTGCCGACCTTCCCTCTCAGGATCCAAACCAAAAGGCAGAGTTGGGTGGTCTCTCGTCACAGCACCAGTTTCTAGGGGCTAAGATTAAAGGACCAGGCAAGGGAGGAGCACAGTGGTTAATGCTTCCATAGTACTATACTATGGGTCAGATCAGAGCTCTGGAGATGACCTCATTTCAAAGGAAAAATAATAGGAATATTTGCAAAAAAAACCTGAAGAATAAGATGTGTATGAACTGTCATTTTAAAACTGAAGTTAGTCTACCTGGTCAATAAATCAAGATTAAATGAATCACCTAATCTTTTACAATGCCTTCGTAGTCATATAATAGTCGTAACTGTAATCTTGTGGCAATTTGCATATGCAGCAAAGAGCAAACTAATTACGGACAGTGTTTAATAGCTACACCAGACAAGAACATGGTGATGAGACTGGAAACCATTTAAAGCAGCCCTGAGTAGGCCCCCCCCTCCACCTGTTACAGCAGGCCCCTGGCAGCATAGGTAGAGGTCTGCCTGTTACATCACTGATAAGAGGGTTGTGTTTTATAGGGACAGTTCTGTACTGAGCAGACAGGATTATGTTTTATAGGGGTAGCTCTGTACTGCCAGGACAGGATACGAGGAACAGGAATGGCACCAGCTTGTTCAGGACAGCATGTGCCACACATAGAGCAATGCAGTCTCGTGCCACGGGTAGCGGTGGGCAGCGAGCCTGCTACTCTTACCCCCCCCCTACTCCCCCATGTCCAGGAATAGCACCCTACGGCTGGGAGTATTGGGGGCCAAGGTCAACTACTGCATAATGGAAGATGCATTGCCTGGCCTGACGCAGAGTGTGTGAGAATGTCTAACAGATATATGGCTGTGAAGCTGGGCTATGAACTCGAGTAACACTGAAGCCGGGGCTACCAGGAGCAGTCTACCAAGAGCAGTCTACCAGGAGCAGTCTACCAAGAGCAGTCTACCAAGAGCAGTCTACCAGGAGCAGTCTACCAAGTGCAGTCTACCAAGTGCAGTCTACCAGGAGCAGTCTACCAGGAGCAGTCTACCAGGAGCAGTCTACCAGGAGGAGTCTACCAGGAGGAGTCTACCAGGAGGAGTCTACCAGGAGCAGTCTACCAGGAGGACTCTCTACCCATGACACCCCACATGTTTTTCAGCAGTTGAAAGGTTTGAAACAGCAGGTTTGTTGCCCAGTCAAAATATACTGTCTTGCTGTACTTTCATTTTATGAAGCTTGACGTATTTGCGCGATAAACATTTCATTTTCTATTTCTAGGGCTATTGCAGAGAAAATGCCCAACACTGAACGAAAAGGCTAGTATGACACTTAGACTGCTTACTATTATGTTGCTAAAGTAGAATCTACTGTGATAGATCAGAATGAATGACAGATCCTACGTTTTTTAATTTCTATTAAAAAAATAACAAAACACACTTACCGACTTGACGATGGAGGGCAGACCCCACTCAGCGCTCAGCAGTCTGTTGCTGTGCAGGCGTCCCCGTGTGTCCACACTACGGTCCAACACATCCACCCCAAACACACTGGGGTTCATGGGATTGGGGTACTTCTGCATGGCAGCCTTAGTGACTGTCTCCCAGGGATGGCTGTGGAGGGAGAAAGAGTTTATCAGCATTCAAGTTATTACACACGTTTTTACTGATATCCACATGGCAGTCAGACACTGAAATACATGGATAATAAAACACAAAACATTGACATTGATGTTGAAATCACAAGTGCAATTCATGACAATATGTATATTTATTTATACACTTGTGTGGATGAAACAGGTGCCGTTTAAGAACTATGAACATTGTCATCTATTTATGTTCCACAGCCTACACGAGTTGATTATTATTCCTCTATTCGGTGAGCAGGACAGGGCGACATGCTCTGAGAACAGATATGGAAGTCTAAAACCTCACTGATTTAATTCAGCTCTGTGTACATAGTAGCTGAGTGTCAACCTTTAAAAAAAATAAAAAAAATACTGGTGATTTGACTTGTAAATAGCCTAAATGTATCCACGGATTAATTCTCTCTCGATGATGAATCTAGGTTGTCATTGAGGAGACGGAGTCATGTGGTTGCGGTGTGGCGCATCTCGGAGGCGCGTCAAGGACCAGGGGAAAGGTTGCGGTCGCTACTACGACGAGCTAACTGGTTACGCAATTGGCTGCAACCTGACACTGACCGCTAGAAGCTGTTGATTTACAATATTCAGATGCTGTTCAATTTATACAAATCTACCAGGGTCAGGATTCTCACAGTCATTGAAAGAAAAATAAAACTACAATAACTAGCTAGCTAACGTTTGCTGACTAAACTCAAATCCACATGGGATCCAAGTTACAAATCGTGAAGTTTAATTCTTCAGTCAGTTAATTCAAGACAAAACCGATACTAAGCGAAACAACAGGAACAAATCAATGAATAGATAGAAACCTGCCTACTCACTTGAAAATGTGTTCCGACGTCCAGATCTTCATGGTGGTTGAGATGGGGAGCTTAGGAGTGAATCAGCCGGTGATTGCAGTCACACTGTTAGGAAAACCGCTCACGTTCAGAAAAGACCCAGCGCAAACCCCTCCTCCACCACCTACGACGCGCAGTCATGGGACATGTGTTTGTGTTGCGCACTTCCGCCGCATTCCCCGGCGTTGATTGACAGCGGTCGACGACGCAGAGACGAAGTGGGAGGAAAAAACGCACGCGCCTACTACTGGACAGGACGTTCTTCTGGCAGGCACAAGTTTTTGGCATGTTGCCGTGTGTATGTTTGTTATATCAAATGCGAATTTGAATAACTACCTATGAGGAAGATTTACTGTTGAATCCATTTTTATTCATTGAATAAATAAAACACATATTAATAGTAATGTTTTTCAACAATGATTTGCTTTCTCTCCTAAATAGGATCTCTATCCTCTAGCTCAGGGGTGTCAAACTCCTTCCATGGAGGACCTAGTGTGTGCAGGTTTTTGGTTTTTCCTTTCAGTTAAGATCTAGACAACCAGTGAGTGGAGTTATTTACTCATTAGTGACCTTAATTCACTGATCAAGGTACAAGGGAGCAGCGAAAACACGGCAGACACTCGGCCCACCGTGGGATGTGTTTGACACGTCCTCTAGACTATTCCACTTTCCACATAGGATCACAGTATAGTAAAAACAACTGGACAATGTTTACATTTATCCCCTTCAGTGAGGTTACATAACTCATCATGCAGTGGGGGTTCAACCTGGATCCTGAATAAACATGGTCTTGGATGTGGTCATTGCCCAACCTTTTGATTGGTTAAACATCTCCTCTGAGTATAGAGCTACTGCAGAGATGACTGACTGCTAGGTCATTATCCTCTGGTATGGATTATATCATTTCCTTCTAACCTACATTCCCACCACAGGAGGTTGGTGGCACCTTAACTGGGGAGGACGGGCTCGTGGTAATGGCTGGAGCGGAATAGTTGGAATGGTAACAAATACGTCAAACCCATGGTTTCCATGTGTATGGTGCCATTCCATTTGCTCCATTCCAGCCATTATTATGAGCCGTCCTCCCCTCAGCAGCCTCCACTGAGGCTACATGGCCTTTAGTCCATAGATTAGTCTCTGTCTTCAGGTGGCACAGTTCATGGGTCTTTCAGCCTGATCTGAGTATATTATGACCTTACAAAAGGGGGAATTCCGCTGCCATGTCGAATGGTCTTATCAAACTGGACAGAGACAGTCACAAGTTATCTCTCTCTGTCAGATGGGAGGAGTGGGAGGGAATGATGTGTCAACTGTACCCACTGACTGAGTTGTAGCTACTGCATGTTGTTGGAGTGTTATTGGGCATTAAAACCAGGCCTATGACATTGTTCATTGACAATAATGTTTGAACTTGGAAGAACCACACAAAATAATCACACAGAGAACTATTGTTATAATAGAGAATTTTAATAATACAAATGGTTCACAATATCACACTGAATACATTGCTAAAATTGCTGAGGCACAAAATAATTAACAAATAGAACATTATACTCCCCTTTTAAATACAGCTTTTTTAATTTGCATAGGATCTCAATCAAGTTTGGGAAATCTGTTAGTCTACATTATAACATTGACAGAATATGTTACCTATATTTGTAAGACAGATTCTTTCCTGGTCTATTCAGTTTCATAAAAAACATAAAATAGGCCTACATCAGTATACAAATGCAGACAATTGACACTACATTACAGCTCTCTATTACCACACTGTACATTTTATTAAACAGGCAATTGTGCTGATATCTCCTTTGGACACTATGAAGCAAATACTAGAGTAGGGCCAGAAGTTTTTCCTGACCTCATGACCTGACCTGGAAAAACCCTTGGCCCTTGTTATCATCTACTCAGCTATAGTCTCAATGGTTTCAATAGTCTCTGTCACAGTCTCCATCGTCGTAGCTTCCGTACTCTGAACTCTCGTTGCAGCTGGTGAAGCCGACTCTTCCCCAGCCACCTCCTCGGGGCCCCAACCCTCCTCGTCAGCCGTGGCATCCTGGTACTGCTGGTACTCGGACACCAAGTCATTCAGATTGTTCTCTGCCTCTGTGAACTCCATCTCGTCCATGCCCTCGCCAGTGTACCAGTGCAAGAAGGCCTTGCGCCTGAACATGAGCGAGAACTGGTCTCCTACACGACGGAAGATCTCCTGAATGGCCGTGTTGTTGCCAATGAAGGTGGAGGCCATTGTGAGCCCCCGAGGTGGGATGTCACATACGGATACTTTACAGTTGTGAGGGATCCAGTCCACAAAGTAGTTGCTGTTCCTCTGTTGCATCATCAGCATCTGCTCGTCCACTTCCTTGGTGGACATCTTGCCACGGAACATCCCAGCCACGGTCAGATAGCGTCCTCTTCGGGGATCGCAGGCGGTCATCATATTACGGGCATCAAACATCTGCTGGGTGAGCTCGGGCACGGAGAGGGTGCGGTACTTCTGGCTGCCGCGAGCTGTGAGAGGTGCAAAGCCCGACATGAAGAAGTGGAGGCGGGGAAAGGGCACCATGTTGACAGCTAACTTCCTCAGATCGGCGTTGAGCTGACCTGGGAACCTCAGGGAGGTCGTGACCCCGCTCATGGTCATGCACACCAGGTGGTTCAGGTCACCGTAGGTCGGGTTGGTGAGCTTCAACGTCCGGAAGCAGATGTCATAGAGAGCCTCGTTGTCAATGCAGAAGGTCTCATCCGTGTTCTCTAGGAGCTGGTGGATGGACAGCGTGGCATTGTAGGGCTCCACCACGACGTCTGACACCTTGGGCGAGGGCAGGACACTGAAGCTGGTCATGATGCGATCGGGGTACTCCTCGCGGATCTTGTTGATGATGAGGGTGCCCATGCCGGACCCCGTCCCGCCACCTAGGGAGTGGACAAACTGGAAGCCCTGAAGGCAGTCGCATCCTTCGCTCTCCTGACGCACCCTGTCAATCACGGTGTCCACAAGCTCTGCTCCCTCTGTATAGTGGCCCTTGGCCCAGTTGTTCCCAGCACCAGAGTTTCCTATTCCATAGAAACCGGCAGAAAGAGAATTGTGCCCATCATGTTAGTGCAACTAACTTACATTGTAAATAAGAACTTCTCCAGCGATTTCTGAACATTTACTGCGATATCCCAAGAAAAGCGATATCCCAAATATAAATACAGTAAAATATGCACAACTGCAACCTTCAAGGTGTAGGGCATTCAAGGACTTGGTCTGACAGGAATCCGTGATGTCATCGGCCTCCCCCCTTGAGGAACAATAAAGGAACCTATACTGACCTGGACCACCTATTGAGATGTGCCTTTTGTGAAGTAAATCATGTGTTAAATGAGTTGAAAAGGAGACTGGAGTGCCACTTTAAACGTAAAAAAAGTGAAATGTCCCTTTAAGATACAGTATGCATATTACAATAGTGTCAAAAGAGTATCATTATTGAGTTACCATCATCATCAATAACTTTGATTAGATGTACAGATTCTGTCATCAATAACTTTGATTAGATCTACCGTTTCTGTCATCAATAACTTTGATTCGATGTACAGTGTCTGTCATCAATAACTTTGATTAGATGTACAGTTTCTGTCATCAATAACTTTGACTAGATGTACAGTTTCTGTCATCAATAACTTTGACTAGATGTACAGTTTCTGTCATCAATAACTTTGACTAGATGTACCATTTCTGTCATCAATAACTTTGATCAGATGTGCCGTTTCTGTCATCAATAACTTTGATCAGATGTACGGTTACTCTCACCATGTATAAAGTTATCTGGCCTGAAGAGAGCTCCGATGCGGCTACCCCTGACACTGTCCATGGTCCCTGGTTCTAGGTCAAGGAGCAGGCCCCGGGGAACATATTTACCACCTGGAAAAACAAATGAACATGTCATAAATGATTTGCATTTGGTCCAAGATAATATATCTTGATAGTCCTGTGGACTGAAGAACTCTCTTCATGTATCCATTTTTCTTACCATTTGCCTCGTTGAAATAGACGTTGAGCCTCTCCAGCTGAAGAGGATCATCCCCCTCATACATTCCCGTAGCACTGATTCCATGCTCCTCGCTGATCACCTCCCAAAACTGTAAAGACATGATAGATAGATAGATAGATAGATACAAAGACATTGATACATAGTAAAGCTATATATCCGTGTTGTATATTTTGAGCGTGACCTGCCCAAGAAAAACACAGAACCAGGAAAAACTCAACAGGTCAAAAGGCCAGGAAAAACTCAGGCCCTAATGATAACTCCCCCAGACCCCAACAGATGCCCAATACACACATTATGATGAAGTGTGAGCCGTCCATAGTGGTGAACTGTAGCTAAAATCTAACGCACCATACAGTTGCTCTTGCTTGTCCTCAGCAGCAGCCATAATAAAAATTTCCCACCCTTCAATGTGCCACCCTTCAATGTCCCACCTTTCAATGTCCCACCCTTCAATGTCCCACCTTTCAATGTCCCACCTTTCAATGTCCCACCTTTCAATGTCCCACCCTTCAATGTCCCACCTTTCAATGTCCCACCTTTCAATGTCCCACCCTTCAATGTCCCACCTTTCAATGTCCCACCTTTCAATGTCCCACCTTTCAATGTCCCACCCTTCAATGTCCCACCTTTCAATGTCCCACCTTTCAATGTCCCACCTTTCAATGTCCCACCCTTCAATGTCCCACCCTTCAATGTCCCACCCTTCTATGTGCCAGCCTTCAATGTGCCAGCCTTCAATGTGCCAGCCTTCAATGTGCCAGCCTTCAATGTGCCACCCTTCTATGTGCCAGCCTTCAATGTGCCAGCCTTCAATGTGCCACCCTTCTATGTGCCAGCCTTCAATGTGCCAGCCTTCAATGTGCCACCCTTCAATGTGCCAGCCTTCAATGTGCCACCCTTCAATGTGCCACCCTTCTATGTGCCAGCCTTCTATGTGCCAGACTTCTATGTGCCAGACTTCTGCTACTTCCTCCTTATCTCTGAGCAGAGTGCCCCTTGGGGAACTCCCTGTCACTCACACTCAACAACCGCCACGGCAGGCAACGTGCCAGCACCCAGTAACTTGTTCAATATACACTATTTCAAACATGAAAAATAGATATATTATACTCAAGAGAATGCCAATTGGTTTACATGTATAGGTATGTTGTGCTTTACTACTCTGTGAATAGTAAATGAAAGGCATCAACATTATCATCAAGTAACATACCCTACTGTACCAGTTTCTAAGTCTCATTGCATGTAAATAAAGTATATATATTGTATTTTCAGTGGAAGTATATATATATATATTGTATTTGCAGTGGAAGTATATATTCTATTTCTAGTGGAAGTATATATACTGTATTTGCAGTTGATGTATATATACTGTATTTGCATTAGAAGTATATATAAATATATATTGTATTTGCAGTGGAAGTATATATATTTTATTTCTAGTGTAAGTATATATACTGCATTTGCATTATATATGTATTTGTATATATTGTATTTGCAGTAGAAGTATATACACTGTGATTGGAATCAAGATAAGCATAGAGCTAAAGCATGTATAGTGTTTAAAAAACACATTTAATCCATCTGAATATAAAACAGTTCATTTATCAACCCTTCAGTGAGTAAAAAAACACATTTAACCCATTTGAATATACAACATTTAATTTATCAACCCTTCAGTGAATAAAAAATACATGTAACCCTTTGAATATAAAACTGTTAATTAATCAACCCTTCAGTGAATAAAAAATACATGTAACCCCTTTGAATATAAAACTGTTAATTAATCAACCCTTCAGTGAATAAAAAAATACTTTTAACCCCTTTGAATATAAAACAGTTAATTTATCAACTCTTCAGTGAATTAAAAGACATTTAACTCATTTGAATAGTAAACAGTACATTTACCTTAGAGCCTATCTGATTTCCACACTGTCCGATCTGTAGATGTACAATTTCACGCATGATGAGCGAGCTAAAGACTGCTAACACACAAGGGCATCTGACATGACACTGCCTCCTCACCAGGGTTTTATACTGCAGAGGGCATCTGATGTCACTGCTGTCAGGGTGACACCCAAACCACCAGGTTTATCTTTTTCACTTTCATTTCACTTGCATTTAACACAGTACGATTGAATGTTGATGTGCTGAACAAGTATGATGCTTGATCAAGTATGATGTATACAGCGCATTTGACTCTGGGGATGCTCTCAAGCCTAAACGGTCCCCTAAATGGATATAACTGGTTTTGTACAATCTCTTTAATAAATTGTAATCATTTCTTACTTTATAAAAGTTTTAAACCTCTTTCAGAGAAGTTATTGTTTGGCTGTAGATTGTGCACAGCGCCTTCGCTCCAACAGTTTGCAAAGGAAGGAGGAATCGGATATATATATATATATATATATATAGTTGTATATATATATATATATATATATATAGTTGTGAAAACCATATATATATATATATGGTACCACAACTATGGTTGAGTGATCATGGAGGAATGGGATATATATATCACACACACACTATCGGTCAAAAGTTTTAGAACACCTACTCATTAAAGGGTTTTTCTTTATTTTTACTATTTTCTACATTGTAGAATAATAGTGAAGACATCAGAACTATGAAATGACACATATGGAATCATGTAATAACCAAAAAAGTGTCCAACAAATCAAAATATATGTTATATTTGAGATTCTTTAAATAGCTACCCTTTGCCTTGATGACAGCTTTGCACACTCTTGGCATTCTCTCAACCAGCTTCATGAGGTAGTCACCTGGAAAGCATTTCAATTAACAGGTGTGCCTTCTTAAAATTTAATTTGTGGAATTTCTTTCCTTCTTAATGCATTTGAGCCAATCAGTTGTGTTGTGACAAGGTGGGGGGGTATACAGAAGATAGCTATATTTGGTAAAAGACCAAGTCCATATTATGGCAAGAACAGCTCAAATAAGCAAAGAGAAACGACAGTCCACCATTACTTTAAGACATGAAGGTCAGTCAATACGTAACATTTCAAGAACTTTGAAAGTTTCTTCAAGTGCAGTCGCAAAAACCATCAAGCGCTATGATGAAACTGGCCCTCATGAGGACCGCCACAGGAATGGAAGACCCAGAGTTACCTCTGCTGCAGAGGATAAGTTCATTAGAGTTTCCAGCCTAAGAAATTGCAGCCCAAATAAATGCTTCACAGAGTTCAAGTTACAGACACATCTCAACATCAACTGTTCAGTGGAGACTGCATGAATCATGCCTTCATGGTCCAATTGCTGCAAAGAAACCACTACTAAAGGACACCAATAAGAAGAAGAGACTTGCTTGGGCCAAGAAATACGAGCAATGGACATTAGACTGGTGGAAATCTGTCCTTTGGTCTGGAGTCCAAATTTGAGATTTTTGGTTCTAACCGCTGTGTCTTTGTGAGAAGCAGAGTAGGTGAACGGATGATCTCCGCATATATATTTCCCACCGTAAAGCATGGAGGAGGTGGTGTTATCATGTGGGGGTGCTTTGCCGGTGACACTGTCAGTGATTTATTTAGTATTCAAGGTAAACTTAACCAGCATGGCTACCACAGCATTCTGCAGCGATATGCCATCCAATCTGGTTTGGGCTTAGTGGTACTATCATTTGTGTGACCCAACACACCTCCAGGTTGTATAAGGGCTATTTGACCAAGAAGGAGAGTAATGGTGCTGCATCAGATGACCTGGCCTCCACAATCACCCGACCTCAATCCAATTGAGATGGTTTGGGATGAGTCGGACCAAAGAGTGAAGGAAAAGCAACCAACAAGTGCTAAGCATATGTGGGAACTCTTTCAAAACTGGTGGAAAAGCATTCCAGGTGAAGCTGGTTGAGAGAATGCCAAGCGTGTGCAAAGCTGTCAAGGCAAAGGGTGGATCCTTTTAAGAATCTCAAACATAAAATCTATTTTGATTTGTTTAACATTTTTTTGGTTACTACATGATTCCATATGTGTTATTTCATAGTATTGATGTCTCCACTATTATTCTACAATGTAGAAAATAGTAAAAATAAAGAAAAACCCTTGAATGAGTAGGTGTCCAAACTTTTGAATGGTACAGTACATGGACCCCAACCACAGTTGAGTGATTAAGGAGAAAGTCAAGTTAAGCTGTGAGGCTGCCGTCTCGTTCTCTCTGCTGCGTCTCTGATAACACCCACATCAGCTGTACTTATAGCTTGTTGTGTCTATCTACAACACTCAGTAGGATACATATCATCTCTCTGTATGTGACCAGAAGGAAAAAAAGCTAACAACGCCTTGACACATTTTGATGGCAGAAATGTTTCTGGAAAGTCTCATCATTCATCCACACACACACACACACACACACAAAGTGTAGATGAAGACATACTAATAACCAACCCTAACTTTAAATCTTGATTTAACGTTTTATTAATAATTGGGGAAATTGGTAACTTGTTTTTTGTTGTTGACCAAAACAACAGTTTGGTAGGAGTGTTGTGTACAGACTGGTAAATAGTGGGCCAACTCAACAAAGTGCACTCAGAACACTCATAAATAGACATTCAAATCTAACTGCATATATACACATTTCCCTGACCAAGAGAACAATAACATGTTATTCAATTTAACATCAGTGATTCTCAAAAAATTGGCTGCATTTTCCCCATTCAATAACATACACCCAGATATTCACTATGACTTGCTAAGAAAAGTCCCAGAAACAGTGAGCTAACAGAACTGAACAGTTAAATGTTCATTGAACCGTTCTGAACAGTTAACAGAACAGTAGAAAGTGAGGTTCTGTAGAGGATCGACTCTGATTGACCAAACACAACTCCAGCCTCATTCAAATCAAACAGTGACCATGTCATTATATCAAGGACACCTCTGAAAGTTCTCCAAATACAGGTCGTTTTGAAAAGTCACCCGTTAATGTTAATTCACTATAATGCAGAGAAGCTATCGGTGTATCAACATTTCAGTTGGTAAGGAATGCTTTTAGGTGTCTATAAATCAATCATTCAGCCACACTTTTCATTCAAATTTCTTTGGCCTAATGTAGCAAGTACTGTATATACAAGTTTTTATTTGTATCTGTCTGTCCCTGCATCCCAGTTCTTAATAAACACAGGTGGTTTCTCAGACACAAATCAAGCCTAATGTTGGACTATAAAGCAAACTCAATGGAGGATCTCAATTGAAAATGCTTTTAAGTACAGGTTTAGGCTGAATCTGTGGCTGTTAAACTGTCCCACAGTGAGTCTTATAGGCATCTTTAGTCACATTAGCATTTCGCTTCAAATCACACATTCTACACTCAGGGTGAGCTGGTCATATGTCAAATATGACATTTCAAGTCATAACTCAGAATATTGAGCCAATAATATCGTTGAAAATACATTTCAATATTTTACAGAAAATGCACTTGAGCAAGGCATTGTTGGGTAATTCAGTCTCAAGGTTGTTTTTCCATATTTTTTGCAGCCCCTCGCAATCGTATTGAGTTGATGACATTTTACTAAATGTCTATTAAAGCAGCCTCCATTTTGGTATTTGTTTCATTATTGACGTAGTCCCAAAACATTTTGCATGTCAGCAATCAAGTTAAGATGTATAAATATCCAAATACATAAATACAGCAAGTATGACACAAAATGGTTCATACTGGCTGTATTTATGTATATCTTGAAAACTTCATTGCTGACATATTTTGGGACTACATTATCAATGGACTAATGAAACAACTACCAAAAGATACATTTTTGGGTGGAGTTTTCAATTAAAACACAATGGTGTGACCAGAAAGTCAAACTTCTCCCTCTGGATTCTGAGATGGGGACATCAGTGAGTGTGTGTTAATAAAAATCAGACCAACAGTTAACATCTTGACAGGTGAGTCTCCAGGTACATGGTCAATCAGTTATGAACGATAACATACCTAACAATGACAACAGTTCCACTGCGAGATGATTTAAAGGAACAATGTATCGAGGTCTGTGTTGTTTTGTAATCGATAAAAAAAATAAAACATTGAGGTTGAGATGATGCATGGTCGGATGTCTAAATTACACATTTTTATATCGTTTAATTTACCTGTACTTTATTGGTCAAAACATGTAGTAAAAGTTACGTTCTCTCCATATCCCCTTTTGCTATTTGGCATTTTGAGGGAAAATCCTGAAAACAAACTAATCGGATGTTATGCGACTTGAACACTGCACTACTGTAGTGGCACGCAGAAAGATTGATACAAGTTTGCATGAACCCCTAAACATCTCAAAGTAACTATGATTTTTAAAAACAAAGACTGCTCAAAACAATACATCTATTTCACTCTTTGTACTACTTATCAGAATTCTTGTATTCATTGCAAAACATTCACAAATGATAACTAAAATTTTAAAAGTATTCAGCTTATTTTCCTAATTATGCTCTATTCTCTCCTTGAGATTTCATTCAGGGACTGGGTTAAACAAAAATATCTTTATATAAAATGAGAGGGCTTGTTTCCATTCCACCAAAATAACTGCATAAACAGGGAAGATACTGGCAGTAGTAACATTTGACTTGCATAATTTAAGCCATTGCGCTCTAAGCCTACCACCATGACAGCATTACAATGCACATATTACAAATGAAAAATGTTAGCTAATATTATAAACTTTATTCATTAAGAAGTACAAAGAGTGAAACGGGAACGTTTCAGAGACTTATAAAAACATGAAAGATTAGACATTTACCCACATGTAAACATTATAGCTGTGTTTGTGGCTTTGCTCTTCTCTCCAACGCTATATTTTATAAAATGAAAGACTATGATAACAGTCCGAGGGGCGGGGTGGGTCTGGGAGAAGCAGGAAGAGGGAGGGGGACTAGAGCAGTCATGTGGTTCTGAAGTCTTTTCAGCCTGCGATTTTCTCTATCTCATCCAGATCATCTGTGTCCAGCTTCTCGATCTTCTTATCTATGGATGATTAGTGAGGATAAAGGTCATTGTTAAGACTGTCACACTGTTGGGGACGGTTTTTCGGACATGATTTAGCCTAGTCCTGGACCAAAAAGCAAGCGCAAAGAAGAATCTCCATGGAAAGTGCTTTTCTAGTCCATACTAGGCTTGATCCTTGTCCGGGAAAACAGACCTGGAAATCATTTGGGAGAGGTAGCTAATTTTATTTGAAAGGTCAATAAATAAATGATTTATTCAGACATCCTGACTTACTGAAGTGATCCTGGATCTTGTTTAGGACGTTCATGCTGAACCTGCTGTCCACCATGTTGATGGCCAATCCCCGCTTCCCAAAACGACCCGTGCGGCCAATCCGATGCAGGTACGTCTCGTTGTCCGGGTTACCGTCTCTGTCCACCGGCAGGTCAAAGTTTATCACCACGGAAACCTGCTCCACGTCAATACCTGGAGGGAGAGTCAAATGGTCAGATTATAATAGGTAGATGGACAGACCAAACATAAAATTAGTCTTCAACATATCCAATAATTACCCAGGTGAAGAATACTAAAAATAACTCAATGAAGACCAGTGTATTAATGTAATGTCATCAGTCTACATCCATGTGAAGAAGAGTTGAACAGTTACTTTTGCATCACGAGCTAAAAAGGGCCCTCTCCTTCATTTGAAACTCCTCAAGGATCAACAGCTATACCATTAATAAACAGGATCAAAACCATCTGGAAACTTTACAGACTGGGCCTTTAAATAAACACCAATAGTTTGATTGGTTGAGTTACCTCTGGCACAGACGTTGGTGGTGACCAGGACCTTCTCCTTTCCGTCTCGGAAGCGGTCGATGACAGCAGCTCTCTGCTCCACCTGCATCTCCCCACTGAGCAGCGCCACCTGGTGGCCCTCCCGGGACAGCTCACCTGCCAACCACCCCGCCGTTTTCCTGGTCTGAGCGGGAAAGAGAGACAAGAGGGGTAAAGTACACGGAGAGAAACACCACATCCCAAATCCACCCCCTAGCCAGTGGAAACGTCTCCCGTAGGCCCTAGTGTAGATCGGAGAGGATTAAATAGGTATCAGGCATCATGGTAACAGCTTCCCATCATGTCATGCTGCTAACATCCATTAATATTATCAGATTTAACTCTTCACAGCTGGGAATTAAACATTTCCTCAACACTTATCTGTGACTAAGTAACACAGTGTGCACTCGCTGATCTACAAATCACCTTACCAACCAACTTACTCACTATCCCATTACCTTACATACCAACCAACTTACTCCCTATCCCATTACCTCACATACCAACCAACTTACTCACTATCCCATTACCTTACATACCAACCAACTTACTCACTATCCCATTACCTTACATACCAACCAACTTACTCACTATCCCATTACCTTACATACCAACCAACTTACTCACTATCCCATTACCTTACATACCAACCAACTTACTCACTATCCCATTACCTTACATACCAACCAACTTACTCACTATCCCATTACCTTACATACCAACCAACTTACTCACTATCCCATTACCTTACATACCAACCAACTTACTCACTATCCCATTACCTCACAGACCAACCAACTTACTCACTATCCCATTACCTTACATACCAACCAACTTACTCCCTATCCCATTACCTTACATACCAACCAACTTACTCACTATCCCATTACCTTACATACCAACCAACTTACTCACTATCCCATTACCTTACATACCAACCAACTTACTCACTATCCCATTACCTTACATACCAACCAACTTACTCACTATCCCATTACCTTACATACCAACCAACTTACTCACTATCCCATTACCTTACATACCAACCAACTTACTCACTATCCCATTACCTTACATACCAACCAACTTACTCACTATCCCATTACCTCACAGACCAACCAACTTACTCATCATGTGATCAAGATAGCAAGGCGATGCGTATAATTGCCTCAAACACTTTGATTAAGTGGAATAACTCACATGACAGAAGATCATGGCCTGAGCAATGGTGATGGCCCCGTAGATGTTGCAGAGAGCCATGAACTTCTCCTCTTTGCTGTTACAGAGGACGTAGTACTGCTTGATGGTGTCCAGCGTCTCTTCCTCCCGTTTCAGCTTGATGATGTTGGGGTCTGGGACGATGCGCTGGGCAAAGTTCCACACCGTCTCCTCAAACG
The DNA here is from genome assembly GCF_965601325.2 of Salmo salar. Lineage (NCBI taxonomy): Eukaryota > Metazoa > Chordata > Actinopteri > Salmoniformes > Salmonidae > Salmo > Salmo salar. The sequence goes on along the minus strand of NC_138302.1, from coordinate 95,248,577 downwards.
TGGCCGAGAACAGCAGCATCTGGCACTGTTTGGGTAACATCCTGAGAGGGAGAAAAGGGGTCAGTGTGGTGGGTGGGTTTTAGAACTTTATCCAACTTCCTGAAACACAGAGAGAGAAGACCTCTGAATGCGTATACTCTGGTCCTGATGACCCTGTGTAGCGATCATGACGTCAGCTTCGTCCAGGACAAAGACTTTGATCTTCTTGGGGTCGATGAACTTGAACTTCAGACACCAGTCCAGCATGGTGCCTGGCGTCCCTATCACCACCTGCTCCTGGAGCTGAGTACCTCTCTGCACTGGGGAGAGAAGAAGAGAGAATATTCCCCTTTTCACCACAGTTACAACAACTGCGGTGGATGATTAACCTGGTCAGCTCAGTGTGATAAGTCAGAGCAGTGTTTCTCACTCCATCTGAAATACAGTCAAATCAGTTGAGACTTTAAAAGGACTCCATAGGGACTTACGTTTGTTTCCTCTGATGGCGTAGACTAGTTTGACCTCTGAGTAGTGCTTCCCCATCTGCTCAATGACCTTCCCCGTCTGCAGGGCCAGCTCATAGGTAGGAGACACACAGAGAGCCTGGGACAGGAGAGAGAGGAAGGTGTTATATAGCTCATAGGTAGGAGACACACAGAGAGCCTGGGACAGGAGAGAGAGGAAGGTGTTATATAGCTCATAGGTAGGAGACACACAGAGAGCCTGGGACAGGAGAGAGAGGAAGGTGTTATATAGCTAGGTGTTATATAGCTCATAGGTAGGAGACACAGAGAGCCTGAGAGAGGAGAGAGAGGAAGGTGTTATATAGCTCATAGGTAGGAGACACAGAGAGCCTGGGAGAGGAGAGAGAGGAAGGTGTTATATAGCTCATAGGTAGGAGACACAGAGAGCCTGGGAGAGGAGAGAGAGGAAGGTGTTATATAGCTCATAGGTAGGAGACACACAGAGAGCCTGGGAGAGGAGAGAGAGGAAGGTGTTATATAGCTCATAGGTAGGAGACACACAGAGAGCCTGGGACAGGAGAGAGAGGAAGGTGTTATATAGCTAGGTGTTATATAGCTCATAGGTAGGAGACACAGAGAGCCTGAGAGAGGAGAGAGAGGAAGGTGTTATATAGCTCATAGGTAGGAGACACAGAGAGCCTGGGAGTGGAGAGAGAGAGGAAGGTGTTATATAGCTAGGTGTTATATAGCTCATAGGTAGGAGACACAGAGAGCCTGGGAGTGGAGAGAGAGAGGAAGGTGTTATATAGCTAGGTGTTATATAGCTCATAGGTAGGAGACACAGAGAGCCTGAGAGAGGAGAGAGAGGAAGGTGTTATATAGCTCATAGGTAGGAGACACAGAGAGCCTGGGAGTGGAGAGAGAGAGGAAGGTGTTATATAGCTAGGTGTTATATAGCTCATAGGTAGGAGACACAGAGAGCCTGGGAGAGGAGAGAGAGGAAGGTGTTATATAGCTCATAGGTAGGAGACAGAGCCTGAGAGAGGAGAGAGAGGAAGGTGTTATATAGCTCATAGGTAGGAGACACAGAGAGCCTGGGAGAGGAGAGAGAGGAAGGTGTTATATAAAGGTAGTATTAACCATCTCACCTGCCGATTACCTAAACATGCCATTAGGCACAAAACATGCAGAGGTTCTACCTGGAACTGGTACAACAAAAAAAACAAGCAAGCAGACAGTGTACCCTAATGAAAGTGACCCTGAGAGGTCAAGGGTCAGGGTTCAACTCACCTGTGGGAACTTGTTGTTGGGATCAACATGACTGAGCATGGCCAGGACAAAGGCAGCAGTCTTCCCGGTCCCTGACTGAGACTGGGCTATCAGGTTCTGTGGGCTGGTAGCCACGAGAGCACAGGTCAGATCAACACACACAGTTCTGGTAAAACTGTTTAACGGCCAATCAGATCAATGGAACAGTTTGATATCAGTTTAAATGGAGAAGAGCAAGACCAGACAGAGGATGTTTGGTATTACAGAGAGGTCGACTCCACACAGCATTTCTTATGTCTATATGCCTTCTGTCCAAACAAAACTAATCATCTCTAGTCTGTCAACTAGTTTGGGATTCAGGGAATGAATATTAACTTGATACAAAAAGCTGAGAGATGTGTGTGACTGACTAAGAGGTATCAGGAGGTGTCTGGACTGAGCAACTGACTGAAGCTCTCTGTAAACTCACGGTTCAGCGAGCATCATGGGTAATGCGTTCTCTTGGATTTTGGAGGGTCGGTTGAAGCCCATGGCGTACACTCCCTGGAGCAGCTGAGGTTTACTGTGGGGACAGGGAGGGAAACAGGAGTATTTAGGGGACATTTCTTTTTATTCAAAACAGAGAAAGATATGGACACAAAGCCAGGGGCTCAGAGCACATTACATGTACCAACAGCAAAACAGATTCTGTTCAAAACTTTCATTTTAGTTCAACAACATTCATAACACCTTGTGCACTCTAACAGTTCATAGGCACCTCATAGACAGCGCTTAGAATTTATAGACAGGACATAGAGGAACTTACAGCCGTAGTTCCTCGAAGGATTTGACAGAGTAAAGCGGAGAGTTGGGATCCCTCTGTAGAACTTCTACTTGATTGGTTGTGTTCACTAGATTACTGCGTATCAACTTATTCAATAACGACTGTGCCGCCTTGTCATCTGAAAACAGTTACATTACATTTGTATTTATTATGGATCTCTATTAGCTGCTGCAAAAGCAGCAGCTACTCTTCCTGGGGTCCAGTAAAATTAAGGCAGTTTATACAATTTTAAAAACATTACAATACATTCACAGATTTCACAACACACTGTGTGCCCTCAGACCCCTACCACACATCTACAGTACTAAATCCATGTGTATGTATAGTGAGTATGTTATCGTGTGTGTGTGTGTGTGTGTGTGTGTGTGTGTGTTGCTTCACAGTCCCCGCTGTTCCATAAGGTGTTTTTTAATCTGTTTTTTAAATGTAATTTTACTGCTTGTGTCAGTTAATTGATGTGGAATAGAGTTCCATGTAGTCATGGCTCTATGTAGTACTTAAGTATATTTGATCAATTCCATTTACTTTTGATCCTTAAGTATATTTAAAACCAAATACTTTGACTTTTACTCAAGTAGTATTTTACTGGGTGACTTTCACTTGAGTCATTTACTATTAAGATATCTTTACTTTTGCTCAAGACAGACAATTTTGTACTGTTTCCACTGCTGTCATCCCATGTTGTATTGTTTCCACTGCTGTCATCCCATGTTGTATTGTTTGCATTGCCTGACATCCCATGTTGTATTGTTTGCATTGCCTGACATCCCATGTTGTATTGTTTCCACTGCTGTCATCCCATGTTGTATTGTTTGCATTGCCTGTCATCCCATGTTGTATTGTTTGCATTGCCTGACATCCCATGTTGTATTGTTTGCATTGCCTGACATCCCATGTTGTATTGTTTGCATTGCCTGACATCCCATGTTGTATTGTTTGCATTGCCTGACATCCCATGTTGTATTGTTTGCATTGCCTGACATCCCATGTTGTATTGTTTGCATTGCCTGACATCCCATGTTGTATTGTTTGCATTGCCTGACAGTAAACACCTTTATCGTCCTCCTCTCCTGTTTTGTCTCCCTCTCCTCCTCCTGTCTTTGCAGGCGTTGTGGCGCTGGCTGCTGCTGTGTTTGTCGTAGTAGTAGTTGTTGTTGTCGTCGCCGCCAATGCAGTGTTGGCAGTACCTGAGGGTATCATATGGTATTTGTTAGCTTGTGGTATCTCAGAACAAGTTGACACTTTTTTTCAATGAAACATTTTGTTTCCACCCAAACTAGTTAACAAGAATTGATTCACACATGTAAGTTCTAATCCTTCAGACCATGTGTTATGCTAAACCCCATAGCCTGTTTATAATAGGTAACATGGAGTAACTTCTCTTACCATTTTCCTCTGGCTTGTCTTTGATTTGTAGGCTACCAATCTAGGGAATATAAACAAACATAATATGGGTTTAGGATGTCCAGGAATGTCTTTAAACGGGTCATTTCAGGGCAAGGCATGTGCTGCACAAAGTGGAGGACGTGAACATGTTAGGATCTTCCTCCCTGGATAGATTACATTTCTTTACCACGTCGAAAGTCGTGACAAGAAATACATTAAATCGGGTTAACGAGATAGAATTGGATGTAACAGAAAACGTGGTGTCCTACAATGCAATGAAAACAATTCATAGTTAGCTGATCTGGCTAGGTTAGTAAAGTAACGTTAACTAGCTAACGTTTGATAACTTGACTAGTTAATTAGCTAGCTGCCGTTAGCCAAACTAGCTAGTTACAGTAGTCATTATGATGTAAACGGTAATACGGTCATGTATGTAATGTTAGATTGTAATATCGGTAAACTATTTAACGAGTTAACTAGGTCATTCATGTAATTTGCTATTTATTTGTTGTTGAACAGAATCCATAGTTAACGTTAACCAGCCGAAGCATAGGCCCAATGAGCCGACACACTTCGCCAAAGAGTAGTTCGGTAAGCTGGTGCTGACCGATTCGGCGGCGGCCTCCTGCTCGTCCACAGCCTGGGCCCAGGAGTCCGTTGACATGATGTCCGCTGTTATTAGGTCACTCTCTTATCTCACCAAACAGATAACTGAGCTAGGAACCCCAACAAAGTGTTTCCAAACTCTGAAAATAAACTAATATTACAATGGCGTGAAGAAATCGGCGACGGAGTTCACCAGTGCGTCCGTAAAAAAGGTCCGGGTGTAGAAATTGAGACAAGAGTAAAACAGTTCCTCCCAACTGGTGCAACAAAAGTGCATTCAAATATGCCGTATATGGATTAGCTAATTCTGTATAGTGCATTTAATCCACAAATAGCCTGCATGGATGAAATTATTGTTGTTTCGCAAATTTTCTTCCTGAGTATTGCAGATGGATAAAATAATTTATTTGCGGTAAAATATCAGCTTCTCACAATATGTATTTAGTACTTTACGCAGCCTCTAGATGGTGCCTTAAACATTCTGTCTTGATAACTGAAATAGGGGTTGCATTTAAGACGTTTTAGGGAACAGTTTTGCGACTACTTGCAGTAAAGACTACACCAGTATGAATCCATACCTATACCTAGGTAATACAACCCGATATTTCCAAGGGACGGACTGACTGTCTATCTATTGACCAGATTCAGCGTCCATTAAACCTACAGAGACCCAGATGTCACCTCTCTGAAACCTGTCTTCACTGATGCTACTGCTGCTGCTTCATTACATCCCAAATTGATTTCACACCTTTGCTTGGTCTCGTTCCGCTGGGATGGATGGATGGATGGATGGAGAGAGAGACAGGGAGAGGGAGAAAGAGAGACAGAGAGAGTGAGAGAGACAGAGAGAGGAGAGGGAGAAAGACAGGAGAGAGACAGAGAGAGGAGAGGGAGACAGAGAGAGGAGAGGGAGAAAGAGAGAGGAGAGAGACAGAGAGAGGAGAGGGAGAAAGAGAGACAGAGAGAGTGAGAGAGACAGAGAGAGGAGAGGGAGAAAGAGAGAGGAGAGGGAGACAGAGAGGAGAGGGAGACAGTAAGAGATAAGAAGACTATATTGATCAGTGTTCTCATGTCATTCATTGATGGTGATCATCAGTGTGTGTTGAGTTATAGGAAGAGGAGAGGAGGAGAGGCAGTGGGGTCTGGGTCATTCAGAGCTTTAGTTTGGAGATACATTTTGGCTTAAAAGGGAGTCTGAGTTTATTGTTGCCTACCAAACTGCGGCTGCGCTGGATGAGGTATCCATGGCAACCAAACGTGTAAAATTAAGGTTTCAGTTCCCCCGAGAATTTTAGGAGGAGGCAAAGAACAAGGGCTACCTGTCATCACACCAATGAGACTCCATGGAACGCATTGAGCACAGATAAGAAGACCGTAGATGCTGTCTGGAATGGATAATGGGAGTAGACTGTGTGTGTGTGTGTGTGTGTGTGTGTGTGTGTGTGTGTGTGTGTGTGTGTGTGTGTGTGTGTGTGTGTGTGTATTTATATTTTGCCAGTGCACCACATCATCTATAATGAGTATACAAAACATTAAGAACACCTAAATTAGTTGGGGCATGGACTCTACAATGTGTCGAAAGTGTTCCACAGGGATGTTGACTCCAATGCTTTCCACAGTTGTGTCAAGTTGGCTGGATGTCCTTTGGGTGGTGGACCATTCTTGATACACACGGAAAACTGTTGAGCGTGTAAAATCCAGCAGTGTTGCCATTCTTGACACAAACCAGTATGCCTAGCCAGTGTTGTAGGTCACAAGACCAGGCTACCTACCTGGGGCGTCAGGAAGCCTGGCGGGTAGGAGCGTTGGGCCAGTAACCCGAAAGGTTGCTGGATCGAATCCCTGAGCTGACAAGGTAAAAATCTGTCATTCTGCCCTCGATGAAGCCGGGCACTGATGATGGGGATGTCGATTAAGGCAGCCCCCCTGCACCTCTCTGATTCAGAGGGGTTGGGTTAAATGAGGAAGACACATTTCAGTTGAATACAGTCAGTTGGACAACTGACTAGGTCTCTTTCTTTCACATATTTAGTGTCTCGGTCTTATCTCGGTGGCTGATACATTTGTACTCGTTCTTGACTCGGTCTTATCTCGGTGTCTGATACATTTGTACTGGTTCTTGACTCGGTCTTATCTCGGTGTCTGATACATTTGTACTGGTTCTTGACTCGGTCTTATCTCGGTGTCTGATACATTTGTACTGGTTCTTGACTCGGTCTTATCTCGGTGTCTGATACATTTGTACTGGTTCTTGACTCGGTCTTATCTCGGTGTCTGATACATTTGTACTGGTTCTTGACTCGGTCTTATCTCGGTGTCTGATACATTTGTACTGGTTCTTGACTCGGTCTTATCTCGGTGTCTGATACATTTGTACTGGTTCTTGACTCGGTCTTATCTCGGTGGCTGATACATTTGTACTCGTTCTTGACTCGGTCTTATCTCGGTGTCTGATACATTTGTACTGGTTCTTGACTCGGTCTTATCTCGGTGTCTGATACATTTGTACTGGTTCTTGACTTGGTCTTATCTCGGTGTCTGATACATTTGTACTGGTTCTTGACTCGGTCTTATCTCGGTGTCTGATACATTTGTACTGGTTCTTGACTCAGTCTTATCTCGGTGTCTGATACATTTGTACTCGTTCTTGACTCGGTCTTATCTCGGTGGCTTATACATTTGTACTGGTTCTTGACTCGGTCTTATCTCGGTGTCTGATACATTTGTACTGGTTCTTGACTTGGTCTTATCTCAGTGTCTGATACATTTGTACTGGTTCTTGACTCGGTCTTATCTCGGTGTCTGATAAATTTGTACTCGTTCTTGACTCGGTCTTATCTCGGTGTCTGATACATTTGTACTGGTTCTTGACTCGGTCTTGGACAGTGAGTACTCATCAGTTCTTCCCAAGACCAGCGGAGTAAAAAAACTCACAATTATCAGCTTCCATTCAGTCAGCGCATAAAACCTCTTTGCCAGGCCAAATACAGACACTCCTTTCTTGAAACATTCAGTGGTGGAAAAATTACCATATTGTCATACTTGAGTAAGTGTAAAGATACCTTAATAAAAAATGAAGTAAAGTAAAATACTACTTCAGTAAAAGTCTAAAAGTATTTGATTTTAAATATACTTAATCATCAAAAGTAAATGTAATTGCTAAAATATACTTAAGTATCAAAAGTAAAAGTATAAATCATTTCAAATTCCTTATATTAAGCAAACCAGACTGCACCATCTTCTTGTTCTTAAAATGTATGGATAGCCAGGGGGGACACTCCAACACTCAGACATCATTTACAGACAGCCAGGGGGACACTCCAACACTCAGACATCATTTACAGATAGCCAGGGGGGACACTCCAATACTCAGACATAATTTACAGATAGCCAGGGGGGACACTCCAACACTCAGACATAATTTACAGATAGCCAGGGGCACACTCCAACACTCAGACATCATTTACAGATAACCAGGGGCACACTCCAACACTCAGACATCATTTACAGATAGCCAGGGGGGACACTCCAACACTCAGACATCATTTACAGATAGCCAGGGGCACACTCCAACACTCAGACATCATTTACAGATAACCAGGGGCACACTCCAACACTCAGACATCATTTACAGATAACCAGGGGCACACTCCAACACTCAGACATCATTTACAAATGAAGCATGTATGTTTAGTGAATCGGACAAATCAGAGGCAGTACTACGGGATGACCAGGGATGTTCTCTTGATAATGGCATGACTTTGACAATTTTCCTGTCCTGCTAAGCATTCAAAATGTAACGAATACTTTTGGGTGTCAGGGAAAATGTATGGAGTAAAAAGTACATTATTTTCTTTCGGAATGTAGTGAAGTAAAAGTCAAAAATATAAATTGTAAAGTGAAGTACAAACTACGTAAGTAGTACTTTCAAGTATTTTTACTTAAGTACTTTACACCACTGGTGACAATATCTTAACACGCTTTATATCTATTATAGACATGTTAGTACAGTGGTGAACCTATAGACCTTCAGTGGTGAACCTATATCAAATCAAATTTATTTTTATATAGCCCTTCGTACATCAGCTGATATTCTCAAAGTGCTGTACAGAAACCCAGCCTAAAACCCCAAACAGCAAGCAAAGCATGTGAAAGAAGCACGGTGGCTAGGAAAAACTCCCTAGGAAAAACTCCCTAGAAAGGCCAAAAACCTAGGAAGAAACCTAGAGAGGAACCAGGCTATGAGGGGTGGCCAGTCCTCTTCTGGCTGTGCAGGGTGGATATTATAACAGAACATGGTCAAGATGTTAAAATGTTAAAATGTTCATAAATGACCAGCATGGTCAAATAATAATAATCATAGTAGTTGTCGAGGGTGCAACAAGCACGTCCGGTGAACAGGTCAGGGTTCCATAGCCGCAGGCAGAACAGTTGAAACTGGAGCAGCAGCACGGCCAGGTGGACTGGGAACAGCAAGGAGTCATCATACCAGGTAGTCCTGAGGCATGGTCCTAGGGCTCAGGTCCTCCGAGAGAAAGACAGAAAGAGAGAAAGAGAGAATTAGAGAGAGCATATTTAAATACACACAGGACACCGGATAAGACAAGAGAAATACTCCAGATGTAACAGACTGACCCTAGCCCCCCGACACATAAACTACTGCAACATAAATACTGGAGGCTGAGACAGGAGGGATCAGAAGACACTGTGGCCCCATCCGATGATACCCCCGGACAGGGCCAAACAGGCAGGATATAACCCCACCCACTTTGCCAAAGCACAGCCCCCACACCACAACCTATAGACCTTCAGTGGTGAACCTATAGACCTTCAGTGTGTGAACCTATAGACCTTCAGTGGTGAACCTATAGGCCTTCAGTGGTGAACCTATAGACCTTCAGTGGTGAACCTATAGACCTTCAGTGGTGAACCTATAGACCTTCAGTGGTGAACCTATAGACCTTCAGTGGTGAACCTATAGACCTTCAGTGTGTGAACCTATAGACCTTCAGTGTGTGAACCTATAGACCTTCAGTGGTGAACCTATAGACCTTCAGTGGTGAACCTATAGACCTTCAGTGTGTGACAGGTTGATGATGCTGAAAGGACAGCAACCATAATACCAGCACACTAATGTAGGATAGAGCACTTTTTGTAAAACACAAAGGGCCAGTGGTGTAGTGTAGGCTATACGCAGGTATAAAAGTTTTTTTCAGTGGGCATTGTTTATACTCACTTCTTAATCCCTACTGATGCATATCAAAGTAGTGTAGTGGAGGTATATGACTTATCAATGATGTAATACAATAGAGAAATCATACACAAAGTAGCCTACACAATCGCAAAGCACGTGAAATATATTCACATGCGCGCCGCGCACAAAGCCCAGTTTCAGCGGAATATCATTTGCATGCAGCCAGAGTGTAAAACTCTCAAGTGGTTTTGTCATGGAGCAGCTCACAGAAGAATGGTAGCCTGCAGGGTAGGAATATCAGGTATGAGGGTAAGACCCAGATCCAGACAACGTCAAATTAACAATGGTTTAATAATCCAACAGGGGCAATAGACAGGTCAAGGCAGGCAGGGGTCAGTGAACCAGAGGTGGGGCAACGGTACCGGATGGCAGGCAGGCAGGCAGGGTCAGGATAGGCAGAGGTCAAACAATCTAGAGGTGGGGCAAAGGTACAGGTCGGCAGGCAGGCTCAGGTGCAGGCAGAGTGGTCAGGCTGGCGGGCTCAGAGTCAGGACAGGCAAGGGTCAAAACCAGGAGGGTGAGAAAAAGAGAGACTGGGGAAAAGCAGGAGCTGAGACACAAAAACGCTGGTTGACTTGACAAACAAGACGAACTGGCAACAGACCAACAGAGAACACAGGTATAAATACACAGGGGATAATGGTTTGTGTGATGTTTTGTGTGATGTATTGTTGTCTCTACCTTCTTGCCCTTTGTGCTGTTGTCTGTGCCCAGTATCATGTTTTGTGCTGCTGCCATGTTGTGTTGCTACCATGCTGTGTTGCTGCCTTGCTATGTTGTTGTCTTAGGTCTCTCTTTATGTAGTGTTGTGTTGTCTCTCTTGTTGTGATGTGTGTTTTGTCCCATATTTATATTTTATTTTTTATTTTGTTTAATCCCAGGACCCCGTCCCTGTCCCTGCAGGCCTTCATTGTAAATAAGAATTTGTTCTTAACTGACTTGTCTAGTTAAATAAATAAAATAAAACATTTTTTAAAAATGGGGAAGATGGGCGACACCTGGAGGAGGGTGAAGACAATCACAAAGACAGGTGAAACAGATCAGGGTGTGACAAGGAAATGCTAACTAAGGAAACAAATGGTATGCAAACCAGGTATTGAAAAAGTTTAGTCCGAACTGTTGGTTAGTAGGCTATTTGTGATGTGCAATTGCCACCATGCTCTGTTTGCATCAGGGGCTCAGACATGGATGGGCACAGGCCCACCCTTTCAGGGCCCACCCATTCAGATTGATGTGGTTTAAGCATCTGAAAAATCGATAGGAAAACTCATTAAGATGACACAGGATTTTTCACACAGGGTGCCTTTCCTTCGCTGGACGGGCCATTTGGGAACTTTCTGGCAAAACTAGAGTATACTCACTTCTCCAGGCACAACTACACCCCTGCATAGGGCAGATGGAAAGACAGCAGTCACACACAGCATGATGTTAAAGGATAAGCAGTCTGTAAAAACTCTGACGTAATAAGCCAGTAGGTCCCAATCATAAGAATACAAAAACACAACCATTAAGCATTTCCCAATTTAAATGTACAACTATTACTTCCCATTGAAAAAAACATTTCACATGTAGCAAAGTAACAGGTGACCTAAAGTTTAAAGGGGAACTGACCGTGTCTTAACTACTTTGCAGATATGAAAAAAACAGACAATCATAATATCAGTCACAAATTCTCAGTTTATGCTACAAACCAACTTTATAAGAGGTTTTAAAAATAGGTTGTATTTGACTCAACGTTCCATGACTGTCACGATCGCTATCTTCGAACTCCCTGTCATAGATCAGCCAAGGCGCAGCGTGCCGGTAATTCCACATACTTTATTTGTGAACCCGAACAAAACAAGAAACAGGTGAAAACAGACAGAAACGTGACGTTCTGGGGCTGCTCAATGGCAGCTACACAAAAACAAGATCCCACAACTCAAGGAGGGAAAAAGGGCTGCCTAAGTATGGTTCCCAATCAGAGACAATGATAGACATCTGCCTCTGATTGGAAACCATACCTGGCCAAAAACATAGAAACAAAATACATAGAATGTCCACCCCATATCACCTAACTAAACAGAGAAAAACGTCTCTCTCAGGTCAGGGCGTGACAATGACGTACACTAAGGCATTGTTGCCAGAATAGATGGATGCAGTTCAATACATGATTAATATAATTCACCAATACATTTCTTGGTAGTCGAAAACATACTGCTATCAGGTTGTAAATCACAGCTGATCTGGTACATTGTTTACTGTTGGTAGTACAAAACATACTGCTATCAGGTTGTAAATCACAGCTGGTCTGGTACATTGTTTACTGTTGGTAGTCCAAAACATACTGCTATCAGGTTATAAATCACAGCTGGCCTGGTACATTGTTTACTGTTGGTAGTCCAAAACATACTGCTATCAGGTTGTAAATCACAGCTGATCTGGTACATTGTTTACTGTTGGTAGTACAAAACATACTGCTATCAGGTTATAAATCACAGCTGGTCTGGTACATTGTTTACTGTTGGTAGTACAAAACATACTGCTATCAGGTTATAAATCACAGCTGGTCTGGTACATTGTTTACTGTTGGTAGTACAAAACATATTGCTATCATGTTGTAAATCACAGCTGATCTGGTACATTGTTTACTGTTGGTAGTACAAAACATACTGCTATCAGGTTGTAAATCACAGCTGGTCTGGTACATTGTTTACTGTTGGTAGTACAAAACATATTGCTATCAGGTTGTAAATCACAGCTGGTCTGGTACATTGTTTACTGTTGGTAGTCCAAAACATACTGCTATCAGGTTGTAAATCACAGCTGGTCTGGTACATTGTTTACTGTTGGTAGTACAAAACATATTGCTATCAGGTTGTAAATCACAGCTGGTCTGGTACATTGTTTACTGTTGGTAGTACAAAACATACTGTTATCAGGTTGTAAATCACAGCTGATCAGGTACATTGTTTACTGTTGGTAGTACAAAACATATTGCTATCAGGTTGTAAATCACAGCTGATCTGGTACATTGTTTACTGTCTACATTCAGGATGCACTGTTTCAGTTTCAATGGCTCAATATTCTTGTCACGTCCTGACCATAGTAAGTGGTTATTTTCGATGGTAGATTAGGTCTGGGCGTGACAGGGGGTGTTTGTCTATGTTTCGTATTTATATGTTCAGTTTCTAGTTTTGTATTTCTATGTTGGTTTTGTTTGGTATGATCTCCAATTAGAGGCAGCTGGTCGTCGTTGTCTCTAATTGGAGGTCATATTTAAGCTGATGTTTGTCCCACCTGTTTTTGTGGGTGATTATTTGTGAGTAGTGTTTGTTTCTCCTCTGCATCATGGTTTGTTGTTTTTTAGATTTCAGTTAATTGATGTATTGCATAGTTTCACGGATTAAATATGTGGAACGAAACACATGCTGCACTTTGGTCCGATCCTTTTGACAGCCGTGACAATTCTGGACAGAAACAAACAAATGTAACTAAAGCTGGGAATGTCAATACAATCAAACTAGCAAGGGCAATGATCACAAGTCAGCCATAATGTGGCTAATAGACTAGCATATATATTTATGTAGCAAGCTAGAAACACAAAGCCTAACCTTAACTAGATAGCTAGCTAGCTGCTAGGAGGATGTCATGTCATGCCATTGGAGTAGTGGGTGACTGACTGACTTTTCCAGCTCATTTCCGCTCATGCCAGAGTGCAGAACAACTGATGAATTTACAAACAGGAAACACCCACTGAATATGACTGGTGTCAGTAAATATAGGCAAAAAAACAACTAGTTAGTCAAGAACACTCTAGATAATAAATGTAAACAGCCTAACCAGCTCTACTAGGGTGAGTAAAATGGTCAGTGTGAGGTTCTCTCATTTGTGTCTGGAAGTAGCTAGTTTGCAAGCTAGCCAACTTTAGCCAGTTAGCTTGGGTGCTTAGTTGGGACAAGCATGCAAAGGCAGGCAAGCTGCAAAATGACAAGGAGGTTACAACTCATCGTTTATCAGTGCAATTTTGACAGCCAACTAGCAGAAAAAGTTTGCGGGTTTATCTAATGTTCCTTAGTTAGATTTTAGCTCATCTTGCTCTGGCTAGCATTAATTGTTGATCTTATTGTTGTTGATGTGCATAACTTCTCCCTGATTGCTCAATTTGACCAGCTCTAGGAAGAGTCTTGGTGGTTCCAAACTTCTTCCATTTAAGAATGATGGAGGCCACTGTGGTTTTTGCTCTGTCATGCACTGTCAACTGTGGGACCATATATAGACAGGTGTGAGCCTTTCCAAATCATGTCCAATCAATTGAATTTACCACAGGTGGACTCCAATCAAATTGTAGAAACATCTCAAGGATGATCAATGGAAACAGGATGCACCTGAGCTCAATTTCGAAACTCATAGCAAAGGGTCTGAATACTGAAAAACCTGTTTTCTCTTTGTCATTATGGGTTGTGTGTAGATTGATGAGGAACATTTTTTATTTAATCAATTTTAGAATACGGCTGTAACGTCACAAAATGTGGAAAAAGTCAAGGGGTCTGAATACTTTCAGAATGCACTGTATATGTGACAACACATTGTTACATAATTTTTATTGTTACTAATGTTGAGCTCCCTTCCTGCACAGCCAGTTCTAGCCTGTTCTGTTCCCTTCCATCAGTAGCAGCCAAAATTTTTCACCTGAAACCCCATTGTTTCCATAATCATTTCTAGGGACCCCATTTTTTTTCCCCCCGCAAGAATTTAACACGACCCCGCCCCACGCCAAATCTAATGGCACAACTTTAAAATCGGTACATTTCGATTTTTACATCAAATAACATTGAATTCATTACATTTTCATCTCTTATCAAAATGAAAAGAAATCAATAAATACATCTACTCAATAAAATGGTATTTTCCAAATTACCTTTCTCAAAAACGTTTGTATTGTCCCATACAATATTCTTTACTCTTAATTTTTATTTCCTAAAAACTAGGGTTCGCGACCTCGACTTTGAATACTACTGCCTTAGATGGATGCATCGTGGCGGTGCATGGCTGTTCTCAGTCTGCTAATGAATGAGAATCAAAGGGAGGCTGATCCTGTAAACTGTGTGCAGGTCCCTGTGGTCAGATAGCAGGGATTAAACAGGATTTTCCTCCTCAAACCTCTGCTGAGTCCCAAACGGTACTATATTCCCTATACAGTGCATTACTTCTTATCTGGGCCAATAGGGCTCTGGTCAGAGGTTGTACACTATATGGAATAGGGTGCCATTTGGGACTCAGCCCTCTACTGCTTTGTTCCTGGAAGACATTAGCATGCAGAGTCCATGGTCTCTCTCTTTCTCTGTCTCTGTCTCTGTCTCTCGCTTACTTTCTCTCTATCTCGCTCACTCTCTCTCTCTTTCTCTCTCTCTCTTTGTCTCTGTCTCTCTCTTTCTCTGCCTCTCTCCCTCTCTCTCTCTCTCTCTCTCTCTCTCTCTGCCTCCCTCAGAAAACTTGCACACCCACGCCAGAATTAAAATGGTTATGCAGAAGTTGTTTTCTGTCTTAGAGAGAAGAGAGATGGAGAGAGAGAAAGAAATAGAGAGAGGGGGTGGGAGAGAAAGAAAGACGGAGAGAGATGGAGAGAGAAAGAGAGAAAGGGGGAGGGAGGGAGAGATCAGGGCTGGTTGTTATTCCAGAGGCTTAGTGAGAGAAGCGACCGGTGCATACTGGACATCACCATGGAATTACAATGGCTATACAACATCCCATAATAGATAATGTATTAGCTAGGGTTTTCACCAGTAATCTTCAGTTGGCTGCATAGAGCAATGTTGCACACAGAAATGCATTGCATAGACTGGACATGCATCTCTGTACCACATGATAGAGAATTCCCATTCTAATCATCACCTCTATTTGCAAGATTCTGAATGATGAATTGTCCCACGGTGAATACTGAGCATGTTCTTGAACAGGGGAGAGTTTCCACAGTCCTGCTCGTTTTCACTCCCGCCTTTGGAACAGTGACTGGTGTAGACCTGGAAACCAGGGAAACCAGCACAGCAGACCTCCTGGACTGGAGTTGGCCACTTCCAGGTTATCAGGTGGGTAAGGTGCTAATAGTAATATCCAGGCAAACAGAGGCTGCAGACTGGAGTATCAGAGGTTAACTGGGCTTTAGTTTGTAAGACGAGTTATTTCATTCAATAAGATCATTCATCACATAACTCATGGGGGCCAAATAGCTGGAGGACCTTTGAAAAGATTCAAGGTTCCTTCAACCCAGACGAAGGCCAAGTTGATTCTGTTGAGGCTCTCTTATGTTAGTCAGATTCATGGCTCTGCTTCAAGGTCTTCGCTCAACAATTTTCAATTTTCTAATCATTTATTAATACTGTACCAACAATCAAACTGTGCATCAATAATGTAGAGGGTTCAGTGTAGTCGTATAGCTGTGTTGAATCAAAATGCATTGTGTCTGTTGTGCTCGTCCAGCCATGCCTGCAGACATGCTGGGTGAGTCACAAATGGCATCCTATGCCCTATATGGTGCACTACTGTTGACCAGGGCCCTATTCCCTATATAGTGCACTACTGTTGACCAGGGCATGTAGGGTTCTGGTCAACAGTAGTGTGCACAATGTGAGGAATAGGCCGCCGTTTGGCACGCATCCACACAGTACAATGAGCTATGTTTAGTTACCCGTGGTCTGTGGAAACATCACATGCATGACTCTTATCTGTTTCACTGAACTGAATGGAAGAGGAGCCTCAGCAGTGACATCACCTAGCAGCTAGAGAACACTGTAAGAGGGTTCTCATGTTTCTCACGATTCTCTCCTGTGATTGTTTTTCTTTCTAGAATGGTTATGCAGAAGTGAATGATTCGTCAGATTGTCAAAGGAGGAAATGGATACAAACCCCAACCGACAAGCCGGAATACAAACAAGAGATCAAATGGATAAGAAGCTCATTTAAAAAAAGAGCAAACATATACAGAGTTACACATTGAGAAATAAAAATGTGTTGTACATAAAAACATGTTGCATTGTCTTAGTAGATGTACACTCTCCTTGGCTTCATGACTCAATATCCATTTAATGCAATAGCCAGCATCTGTTTTTAAGATGGTGTGTTGTATGTAAATTCACCATTGCATTTCTACTCTCCAAGTCCGAAGAGGGCACCGAGCAACAAAAGTTATCAACGTGCTAATTTCATCCACAGGGCCGACATGACCACCTTTAACTCTAATGACTCCATGGCCACACCTCTTGCACCTGGTTCGCTAATCACACATGTTGGACAATTAAGTTGACCAATGGCGGATTTCCATCTAGGTCACCATATTTTATTCAGGAACTTCGGCACGCGTACACAGTTACATGCCATCTCGCCCCAGGGCCCTATACACAATCCCTGCCTGGATATGTCCCAAATGGAATCCTTCTCACTATATAGTGCACTACTTGTGCCCAGAGCTCCATTGCTCCTGGTCAAAAGTAGGGCACTACATAGGAAATAGGGTGCCATTGGTCCTGGTCTAAAGTAGTGCACTACATAGGGAATAGGGTGCCATTTGGACGTTCATACGCTACTCTGCCACCGAGACACAGGAAATAATTTTGTTTCATTTTGAAAATGATCTCCATGCATGATGTAGCGGAGAGAGAGAGAGAGAGAGAGAGAGAGAGAGAGAGAGAGAGAGGCAAAACAGCTTTGCTTTGTTGTTGTTGTTGTGCAGCAAGCAGACAGATTTGGATATTACTGATTGGGGTGGTGATGGGGGTGGGGATAGAGGGGCTGATTGGGGTGGTGATGGGGGTGGGGATAGGGGTGGTGATAGAGGGGCTGATTAGGGTGGGGATGGGGGTGGGGATAGGGGTGGTGATAGAGGGGCTGATTGGGGTGGTGATGGGGGTGGGGATAGGGGTGGTGATAGAGGGGCTGATTGGGGTGGTGATGGGGGTGGGGATAGGGGTGGTGATAGAGGGGCTGATTGGGGTGGTGATGGGGGTGGGGATAGGGGTGGTGATAGAGGGGCTGATTGGGGTGGTGATGGGGGTGGGGATAGGGGTGGTGATAGAGGGGCTGATTGGGGTGGTGATGGGGGTGGGGATAGGGGTGGTGATAGAGGGGCTGATTGGGGTGGTGATGGGGGTGGGGATAGGGGTGGTGATAGAGGGGCTGATTGGGGTGGTGATGGGGGTGGGGATAGGGGTGGTGATAGAGGGGCTGATTGGGGTGGTGATGGGGGTGGGGATAGGGGTGGTGATAGGGGTGGTGATAGAGGGGCTGATTGGGGTGGTGATGGGGGTGGGGATAGGGGTGGTGATAGAGGGGCTGATTAGGGTGGGGATGGGGGTGGGGATAGGGGTGGTGATAGAGGGGCTGATTGGGGTGGTGATGGGGGTGGGGATAGGGGTGGTGATAGAGGGACTGATTGGGGTGGTGATGGGGGTGGGGATAGGGGTGGTGATAGAGGGGCTGATTGGGGTGGTGATGGGGGTGGGGATAGGGGTGGTGATAGAGGGGCTGATTGGGGTGGTGATGGGGGTGGGGATAGGGGTGGTGATAGAGGGGCTGATTGGGGTGGTGATGGGGGTGGGGATAGGGGTGGTGATAGAGGGGCTGATTGGGGTGGTGATGGGGGTGGGGATAGGGGTGGTGATAGAGGGGCTGATTGGGGTGGTGATGGGGGTGGGGATAGGGGTGGTGATAGAGGGGCTGATTGGGGTGGTGATGGGGGTGGGGATAGGGGTGGTGATAGAGGGGCTGATTGGGGTGGTGATGGGGGTGGGGATAGGGGTGGTGATAGAGGGGCTGATTGGGGTGGTGATGGGGGTGGGGATAGGGGTGGTGATAGAGGGGCTGATTGGGGTGGTGATGGGGGTGGGGATAGGGGTGGTGATAGAGGGGCTGACTGGGGTGGTGATGGGGGTGGGGATAGGGGTGGTGATAGAGGGACTGATTGGGGTGGTGATTGGGGTGGGGATAGGGGTGGTGTTAGAGGGACTGATTGGGGTGGTGATGGGGGTGGGGATAGGGGTGGTGATAGAGGGGCTGATTGGGGTGGGGATAGGGGTGGTGATAGGGGTGGTGATAGAGGGGCTGATTGGGGTGGTGATGGGGGTGGGGATAGGGGTGGTGATAGAGGGGCTGATTGGGGTGGTGATGGGGGTGGGGATAGGGGTGGTGATAGAGGGACTGATTGGGGTGGTGATGGGGGTGGGGATAGGGGTGGTGATAGAGGGGCTGATTGGGGTGGTGATGGGGGTGGGGATAGGGGTGGTGATGGAGGGGCTGATTGGGGTGGTGATGGGGGTGGGGATAGGGGTGGTGATAGAGGGGCTGATTGGGGTGGTGATGGGGGTGGGGATAGGGGTGGTGATAGAGGGGCTGATTGGGGTGGTGATGGGGGTGGGGATAGGGGTGGTGATAGAGGGGCTGACTGGGGTGGTGATGGGGGTGGGGATAGGGGTGGTGATAGAGGGGCTGATTGGGGTGGTGATGGGGGTGGGGATAGGGGTGGTGATAGAGGGGCTGATTGGGGTGGTGATGGGGGTGGGGATAGGGGTGGTGATAGAGGGGCTGACTGGGGTGGTGATGGGGGTGGGGATAGGGGTGGTGATAGAGGGGCTGATTGGGGTGGTGATGGGGGTGGGGATAGGGGTGGTGATAGAGGGGCTGATTGGGGTGGTGATGGGGGTGGGGATAGGGGTGGTGATAGAGGGGCTGATTAGGGTGGTGATGGGGGTGGGGATAGGGGTGGTGATAGAGGGGCTGATTGGGGTGGTGATGGGGGTGGGGATAGGGGTGGTGATAGAGGGGCTGATTGGGGTGGTGATGGGGGTGGGGATAGGGGTGGTGATAGAGGGGCTGATTGGGGTGGTGATGGGGGTGGGGATAGGGGTGGTGATAGAGGGGCTGATTGGGGTGGTGATGGGGGTGGGGATAGGGGTGGTGATAGAGGGGCTGACTGGGGTGGTGATGGGGGTGGGGATAGGGGTGGTGATAGAGGGGCTGATTGGGGTGGTGATGGGGGTGGGGATAGGGGTGGTGATAGAGGGGCTGATTGGGGTGGTGATGGGGGTGGGGATAGGGGTGGTGATAGAGGGGCTGATTAGGGTGGTGATGGGGGTGGGGATAGGGGTGGTGATAGAGGGGCTGATTGGGGTGGTGATGGGGGTGGGGATAGGGGTGGTGATAGAGGGGCTGATTGGGGTGGTGATGGGGGTGGGGATAGGGGTGGTGATAGAGGGGCTGATTGGGGTGGTGATGGGGGTGGGGATAGGGGTGGTGATAGAGGGGCTGATTGGGGTGGTGATGGGGGTGGGGATAGGGGTGGTGATAGAGGGGCTGATTGGGGTGGTGATGGGGGTGGGGATAGGGGTGGTGATAGAGGGGCTGATTGGGGTGGTGATGGGGGTGGGGATAGGGGTGGTGATAGAGGGGCTGATTGGGGTGGTGATGGGGGTGGGGATAGGGGTGGTGATAGAGGGGCTGATTGGGGTGGTGATGGGGGTGGGGATAGGGGTGGTGATAGAGGGGCTGATTGGGGTGGTGATGGGGGTGGGGATAGGGGTGGTGATAGAGGGGCTGATTGGGGTGGTGATGGGGGTGGGGATAGGGGTGGTGATAGAGGGGCTGATTGGGGTGGTGATGGGGGTGGTGATTGGGGTGGTGATTGGGGGTGCTGATTGGAGGGTTGGGGTTGGTGATTGGGGGTGGTGATTGGGGGTGGTGATTTGGGGTGCGGATTGGGGGATTTGGGTTGGCGATTGAGAATGGTGAATAGGGGTGCTGATTGGGGGTATTGATTGGGGGTGGTGATTGGGGGTGGTGATTGGGGTGGTGATTGGGGTGGTGATTGGGGGTGGTGATTGGGGTGGTGATTGGGGTGGTGATTGGGGTGGTGATGGGGGTGGTGATTGGGGGTGGTGATTGGGGTGGTGATTGGGGGTGGTGATTGGGTTGGTGATTGGGGGTGGTGATTGGGGGTGGAGATTGGGGGTGGTGATTGGGTTGGTGATTTGGGTTGGTGATTGGGGGTGGTGATTGGGGGTGGAGATTGGGGGTGGTGATTGGGGTGGTGATTTGGGTTGGTGATTGGGGGTGGTGATTGGGGGTGGTGATTGGGGGTGGTGATTGGGGGTTGTGATTGGGGGTGGTGATTGGGGTGCTGATTGGGGTGCTGATTGGGGGTGCTGATTGGGGTTTTGTGAGGGAGAGAGAGAGAGACATGATGCATATGTTTCTTCATGCATGTTGGACGGATACATATTTCTATGCATCTGTGCATGTTCAGGTAAGGGTCTTGTAGTGAAGTTTGTCTCACACAGATCAATGCAGATATCTCTCCTTGAACTCCCAGAACAATGTATTATGTTAAAGGATACATACTGTATGCAGTATCTAAAAAGGATTGTTGAGGGCATAGGGCTGGATGGAAAGCTACAGAGTAGCATCGTGTAAAAGCGGAATCTGTGAGAGGTGGAGAAAGAGAGCAATGGAGATAGGGAAAAGGGAGATGGGGAGAGATAAAGGGAGATGGGGAGAGATAAAGGGAGATGGGGAGAGATAAAGAGAGATGGGGAGAGATAAAGAGAGATGGGGAGAGATAAAGAGAGATGGGGAGAGATAAAGGGAGATGGGGAGAGATAAAAGGAGATGGGGAGAGATAAAGGGAGATGGGGAGAGATAAAGGGAGATGGGGAGAGATAAAACGAGATGGGAAGAGATAAAGGGAGATGGGGAGAGATAAAAGATGGGGAGAGATAAAACGAGATGGGGAGAGATACATGGAGATGGGGAGAGATAAAGGGAGATGGGGAGAGATAAAGAAAGATGGGGAGAGATAAAGGGAGATGGGGAGAGATAAAACGAGATGGGAAGAGATAAAGGGAGAGATAAATGGAGTTGGGAGAGATAAAATGAGATGGGGAGAGATAAAGAGAGATGGGGAGAGAAAGAGAGATGGGGAGAGATAAACTGAGATGGGAAGAGATAAAGGGAGATGGGGAGAGATAAAGGGAGATGGGGAGAGATAAATGGAGATGGGGAGAGATAAAGAGAGATGGGGAGAGATAAAGAGAGATGGGGAGAGATAGACAGGGAAAGAGAGAGAGGGGAGATGGTGGTGAGAAAGGTAGAGAGAGAGGAGAGGCAGGCCATGTCGTGATGAGACATGTAAGCACTATAACAGCATCATTTTTACTGTGAAATGAAGAGAGATAAACTGGGGGTGCTGATTGGGGTCGGTGATTGGGGGTGGTGATTGGGGTGCTGATTTGGGGTGCTGATTGGGGGTGCTGATTGGGGTGCTGATTGGGGTTTTGGGAGAGAGAGACATGATGCATATGTTTCTTCATGCATGTTGGACGGATACATATTTCTGTGCATCTGTGCATGTTCAGGTAAGGGTCTTGTAGTGAAGTTTGTCTCACACAGATCAATGCAGATATCTCTCCTTGAACTCCCAGAACAATGTATTATGTTAAAGGATACATACTGTATGCAGTATCTAAAAAGGATTGTTGAGGGCATAGGGCTGGATGGAAAGCTACAGAGTAGCATCGTGTAAAAGCGGAATCTGTGAGAGGTGGAGAAAGAGAGCAATGGAGATAGGGAAAAGGGATATGGGGAGCGATAAAGAGAGATGGGGAGAGATAAAGAGAGATGGGGAGAGATAAAGAGAGATGGGGAGAGATAAAACGAGATGGGAAGAGATAAAGAGAAATGGGGAGAGATAAAGGGAGATGGGGAGAGATAAAGGGAGATGGGGAGAGATAAAGGGAGATGGGGAGAGATAAAGGGAGATGGGGAGAGATAAAGAGAGATGGGGAGAGATAAAGAAAGATGGGGAGAGATAAAGGGAGATGGGGAGAGATAAAGAGAGATGGGGAGAGATAAAACAAGATGGGAAGAGATAAAGAGAGTTGGGGAGAGATAACGGGAGATGGGGAGAGATAAAGGGAGTTGGGGAGAGATAAAAGGAGATGGGGAGAGATAAAGGGAGATGGGGAGAGATAAAGGGAGTTGGGGAGAGATAAAAGGAGATGGGGAGAGATAAAAGGAGATGGGGAGAGATAAAGGGAGATGGGGAGAGATAAAGAGAGATGGGGAGAGATAAAATGAGATGGGAAAAGATAAAGGGAGATGGGGAGAGATAAATGGAGATGGGGAGAGATAAAATGAGATGGGGAGAGATAAAGAGAGATGGGGAGAGATGGAGAGGGAAAGAGAGAGAGGGGAGATGGTGGTGAGAAAGGTAGAGAGAGAGGAGAGGCAGGCCATGTCGTGATGAGACATGTAAGCACTATAACAGCATCATTGTTACTGTGAAATGAAGTTGGTTTTATTAACATCTGCTCATTATGATGACGCCACTGCACCAAAAACGGGCTTTCTAAAAAAACCCTCTCCTCTCCTCTCCTCTCGCAGTCAGTCGTTTCCCTCCAAAGACTTCACAGAAACAAAGCTACAGCGCCAGAGAGCCTGGTAATGGTTGCCATGGCAACCATCCTGGTGGATCTGAACAGACCCTTTCTCTCCGGCTGCCTGGTGCACATTTCAACATGTTGAGCCTCTCCAATCTCTCTGTTTCTCTCTCTACATCTCTATCTATCTATCTATCTATCTATCTATCTATCTATCTATCTATCTATCTATCTATCTATCTATCTATCTATCTATCTATCTATCTATCTATCTATCTATCTACGTCTGTCTGTCTGTCTGTCTGTCTGTCTGTCTGTCTGTCTGTCTGTCTGTCTGTCTGTCTGTCTGTCTGTCTGTCTGTCTGTCTGTCTGTCTGTCTGTCTGTCTGTCTGTCTGTCTGTCTGTCTGTCTGTCTGTCTGTCGTCGCTGCTCTCTCTCTCTCTCTCTCTCTCTCTCTATTCTGTTCTAACGAGATTGTTCAGTTCCAGTTCCATTGGCTACGATAACTGCGTGGTGGGGGGGCATCAGGCATGAGGCAGAGACAGAAACGTGTACTGGGTCTGTGGTTTCAGATTGGGAGCAGGTGCAGTAGGCTACCAGAGAATGGAGGAAACATGGAAAGAGAGAAGTGGATCAAAGTCAATATTGAGTCATGTCATTTTTACTTAATGTGACTGTGAAGTTAGCTTTGCAGGTACAAAACAGATCTCAGGTATAGATTTCAAAACAGGTCTCGGGTCATAAACTGAAATCTATTTTGGAATCTACCTGTGACAGAAACATGTAAAAACCCTGAACAAACACAGAAATCTATTCTAAATCATATACTACAGGTGAGTTTTAAACCCTGACAGGCTAGGTTACTGTTGATGACAACAACAACGGACTTCCAACACTGACCTCATTCTATAATCTACAGAAACATATTGACAAGAACATGATGAAATAAGACATAACATTCCCGGTACTCTCCAGGCACTAGATCCTGCTTTCCCCTGTGTTATTCTCTATCTTCCTGCTTTCCCCTGTGTTATTCTCTATCTTCCTGCTTTCCCCTGTGTTATTCTCTATCTTCCTGCTTTCCCCTGTGTTATTCTCTATCTTCCTGCTTTCCCCTGTGTTATTCCTTATCTTCCTGCTTTCCCCTGTGTTATTCATTATCTTCCTGCTTTCCCCTGTGTTATTCCTTATCTTCCTGCATTCCCCTGTGTTATTCATTATCTTCCTGCTTTCCCCTGTGTTATTCCTTATCTTCCTGCTTTCCCCTGTGTTATTCCTTATCTTCCTGCTTTCCCCTGTGTTATTCATTATCTTCCTGCTTTCCCCTGTGTTATTCATTATCTTCCTGCTTTCCCCTGTGTTATTCCTTATCTTCCTGCTTTCCCCTGTGTTATTCTCTATCTTCCTGTTTCCCCTGTGTTATTCTCTATCTTCCTGCTTTCCCCTGTGTTATTCCTTATCTTCCTGCTTTCCCCTGTGTTATTCATTATCTTCCTGCTTTCCCCTGTGTTATTCATTATCTTCCTGCTTTCCCCTGTGTTATTCATTATCTTCCTGCTTTCCCCTGTGTTATTCTCTATCTTCCTGCTTTCCCCTGTGTTATTCATTATCTTCCTGCTTTCCCCTGTGTTATTCATTATCTTCCTGCTTTCCCCTGTGTTATTCTCTATCTTCCTGCTTTCCCCTGTGTTATTCATTATCTTCCTGCTTTCCCCTGTGTTATTCATTATCTTCCTGCTTTCCCCTGTGTTATTCTCTATCTTCCTGCTTTCCCCTGTGTTATTCATTATCTTCCTGCTTTCCCCTGTGTTATTCTCTACCTTCCTGCATTCCCCTGTGTTATTCCTTATCTTCCTGCTTTCCCCTGTGTTATTCTCTATCTTCCTGCTTTCCCCTGTGTTATTCCTTATCTTCCTGCTTTCCTCTGTGTTATTCCTTATCTTCCTGCTTTCCCCTGTGTTATTCTCTATCTTCCTGCTTTCCCCTGTGTTATTCCTTTTCTTCCTGCTTTCCCCAGTGTTATTCCCTATCTTCCTGCTCATCAGTGGTGTTTTCCCCTGTGTTATTCTCTATCTTCCTACTCATCAGTGGTGTTTTCCCCTGTGTTATTCTCTATCTTCCTACTCATCAGTGGTGTTTTCCCCTGTGTTATTCCCTATCTTCCTGCTCATCAGTGGTCTTGTTGTTTTCCCCTGTGTTATTCCCTATCTTCCTGCTCATCAATTGTGTTTTCCCCTGTGTTATTCCCTATCTTCCTGCTCATCAATGGTGTTTTCCCCTGTGTTATTCCCTATCTTCCTGCTCATCAGTGGTCTTGGTGTTTTCCCCTGTGTTATTCCCTATCTTCCTGCTCATCAGTGGTCTTGTTGTTTTCCCCAGTGTTATTCCCTATCTTCCTGCTCATCAGTGGTCTTGGTGTTTTCCCCTGTGTTATTCCCTATCTTCCTGCTCATCAGTGGTCTTGTTGTTTTCCCCAGTGTTATTCTCTATCTTCCTGCTCATCAGTGGTCTTGTTGTTTTCCCCTGTGTTATTCCCTATCTTCCTGCTCATCAATGGTGTTTTCCCCAGTGTTATTCCCTATCTTCCTGCTCATCAGTGGTCTTGTTGTTTTCCCCAGTGTTATTCTCTATCTTCCTGCTCATCAGTGGTCTTGGTGTTTTCCCCAGTGTTATTCCCTATCTTCCTGCTCATCAGTGGTCTTGTTGTTTTCCCCTGTGTTATTCCCTATCTTCCTGCTCATCAATGGTGTTTTCCCCTGTGTTATTCCCTATCTTCCTGTTCATCAGTGGTCTTGGTGTTTTCCCCAGTGTTATTCCCTATCTTCCTGCTCATCAGTGGTCTTGTTGTTTTCCCCAGTGTTATTCTCTATCTTCCTGCTCATCAGTGGTCTTGGTGTTTTCCCCAGTGTTATTCTCTATCTTTCTGCTCATCAGTGGTCTTGGTGTTTTCCCCAGTGTTATTCCCTATCTTCCTGCTCATCAGTGGTCTTGTTGTTTTCCCCAGTGTTATTCTCTATCTTCCTGCTCATCAGTGGTCTTGGTGTTTTCCCCAGTGTTATTCCCTATCTTCCTGCTCATCAGTGGTCTTGTTGTTTTCCCCAGTGTTATTCTCTATCTTCCTGCTCATCAGTGGTCTTGGTGTTTTCCCCAGTGTTATTCTCTATCTTTCTGCTCATCAGTGGTCTTGGTGTTTTCCCCAGTGTTATTCCCTATCTTCCTGCTCATCAGTGGTCTTGTTGTTTTCCCCAGTGTTATTCTCTATCTTCCTGCTCATCAGTGGTCTTGGTGTTTTCCCCAGTGTTATTCCCTATCTTCCTGTTCATCAGTGGTCTTGGTGTTTTCCCTAGTGTTATTCCCTATCTTCCTGCTCATCAGTGGTCTTGTTGTTTTCCCCTGTGTTATTCTCTATCTTCCTGCTCATCAGTGGTCTTGTTGTTTTCCCCAGCACTGGCACTATACCTGACGATACAACGGGGGAACCCAACATGACACACAGACACTAATACACTATATATACAAATGTATGTGGACACCCCTTCAAATGAGTGGATTCTGCTATTTCAGCCACACCCTTTGCTGACAAGTGTTTAAAATCGAGCACACCGCCATGCAATCTCCATAGACAAACATTGGCAGTAGAATGGCCTTACTGAAGAGCTCAGTGACTTTCAACGTGGCACCGTCATAGGACGCCACCTTTCCAACAGGGCAGTTTGTCAAATTTCGGCCCTGCTAGAGCTGCCCCGGTCAACTATAAGTGCTGTTGTTGTGAAGTGGAAATGTCTAGGCGCAACAATGGTTCAGCTTCGAAGTGGTAGGAACAACAATGGTTCAGCGTCGAAGTGGTTGGACTCTGGAGCAGTAGAAACGCGTTCTCTTAAGTGATGAATCATGCTTTACCATCTGACAGTCCGACGGACGAATCTGGGTTTGGCGGATGCCAGGAGAAAGCTACCTGCCACAATGCATAGTGCCAACTGTAAAGCTTGGTGGAGGAGGAATAATGGTCTGAGGCTATTTTTCATGGTTCGGGCCCCTTAGTTCCAGTGAAGGAAAATCTTAACGCTACAGTATACAATGACATTCTAGACGATTCTGTGCTTCCAATTTTGTAGCAACAGTTTGTGGAAGGCCCTTTCCTGTTTCAGCATGACAATGTCCCCGTGCACAAAGCGAGGTCCATACATAAATGTTTTGTTGATGTGGAAGAACTTGACTGGCCTGCACAGAGCCCTGACCTCAATCCCATCGAACACCTTTGGGATGAATTGAAACGGTGACTCTGACCTCACTAATGCTCTTGTGGCTGAATGGAGCAAGTCCCCGCAGCAATGTTCCAGCATCTAGTGGAAAGCCTTCCCAGATGAGTGGAAGCTGTTATAGCAGCAAAGGGGGGGACCAACTCCATCTTAATGGCCACGATTTTGGAATGAGATGTTCGAGGAGCAGGTGTCCACATACTTTCATGTAACGTATAAACATTCGGATTCAGAAAACTTCAATGTCTTCAAAGAGGCCATTCATCTTGCAGCAGTCATAAAACATATCACACATAAAAAAATGGAAATACATAGTACAGGATATTTACAAACAAATAGGCAGGTTAAGTACAATTTCATAGTGCAAATGCTAAGTGCAATTAGTACAACATTTTGTTAAGTTGCAGAATTGCATTCGGAATAAAAGAGTACTTGGCCCTATTTTTACATTTTACATTACATTTTAGTCATTTAGCAGACGCTCTTATCCAGAGCGACTTACAAATTGGTGCATTCACCTATAATATCCAGTGGAACAACCACTTTACAATAGTGCATCTAAATCTTTTAAGGGGGGGGGTTAGAAGGATTACTTTATCCTATCCCAGGTATTCCTTGAAGAGGTGGGGTTTCAGGTGTCTCCGGAAGGTGGTGATTGACTCCGCTGTCCTGGCGTCGTGAGGGAGCTTGTTCCACCATTGGGGTGCCAGAGCAGCGAACAGTTTTGACTGGGCTGAGCGGGAACTGTGCTTCCTCAGAGGTAGGGAGGCGAGCAGGCCAGAGGTGGATGAACGGAGTGCCCTTGTTTGGGTGTAGGGCCTGATCAGAGCCTGAAGGTACGGAGGTGCCGTTCCCCTCACAGCTCCGTAGGCAAGCACCATGGTCTTGTAGCGGATGCGAGCTTCGACTGGAAGCCAGTGGAGAGAGCGGAGGAGCGGGGTGACGTGAGAGAACTTGGGAAGGTTGAACACCAGACGGGCTGCGGCGTTCTGGATGAGTTGTAGGGGTTTAATGGCACAGGCAGGGAGCCCAGCCAACAGCGAGTTGCAGTAATCCAGACGGGAGATGACAAGTGCCTGGATTAGGACCTGCGCCGCTTCCTGTGTGAGGCAGGGTCGTACTCTGCGAATGTTGTAGAGCATGAACCTACAGGATCGGGTCACCGCCTTGATGTTGGTGGAGAACGACAGGGTGTTGTCCAGGGTCACGCCAAGGCTCTTAGCACTCTGGGAGGAGGACACAGGGGAGTTGTCAACCGTGATGGCGAGATCATGGAACGGGCAGTCCTTCCCCGGGAGGAAGAGCAGCTCCGTCTTGCCGAGGTTCAGCTTGAGGTGGTGATCCGTCATCCACACTGATATGTCTGCCAGACATGCAGAGATGCGATTCGCCACCTGGTTGTCAGAAGGGGGAAAGGAGAAGATTAATTGTGTGTCATCTGCATAGCAATGATATGAGAGACCATGTGAGGATATGACAGAGCCAAGTGACTTGGTGTATAGCGAGAATAGGAGTGGGCCAAGAACAGAGCCCTGGGGGACACCAGTGGTGAGAGCACGTGGTGCTCTGTACCTGAGTCCAGTAGTCTGTACCTGAGTCCAGAGAATCAAATGCAAATGTACTTCCTGTCCTGGGTCATTTGCATAACATGCACATACACAGAGGATCAGACTGCATCACACCAAACCATTTACATGCTAAACCCATGACAGAGGATCAGACTGCATCACACCAAACCCATTTACATGCTAAACCCATGACAGAGGATCAGACTGCATCACACCAAGCCCATTTACATGCTAAACCCATGACAGAGGATCAGCCCGCATCACACCAAACCATTTACATGCTAAACCCATGACAGAGGATCAGACTGCATCACACCAAACCCATTTACATGCTAAACCCATGACAGAGGATCAGCCCGCATCACACCAAGCCCATTTACATGCTAAACCCATGACAGAGGATCAGCCCGCATCACACCAAACCATTTACATGCTAAACCCATGACAGAGGATCAGACTGCATCACACCAAGCCCATTTACATGCTAAACCCATGACAGAGGATCAGACCGCATCACACCAAACCATTTACATGCTAAACCCATGACAGAGGATCAGACTGCATCACACCAAACCCATTTACATGCTAAACCCATGACAGAGGATCAGACTGCATCACACCAAATCATTTACATGCTAAACCCATGACAGAGGATCAGACTGCATCACACCAAACCCATTTACATGCTAAACCCATGACAGAGGATCAGACTGCATCACACCAAATCATTTACATGCTAAACCCATGACAGAGGATCAGACTGCATCACACCAAGCCAATTTACATGCTAAGCCGATTACAGAGGGAGGACTGAGTGTTCACTCGCACTCAGGTTGTACCCAAACCCACTGCTGTACTGGCCTGTCCCTGGGGGTGGTGCAGAGTGGGGAAACCCTGCTGTACTGGCCTGTCCCTGGGAGGGGTGCAGAGTGGGGAAACCCTGCTGTACTGGCCTGTCCCTGGGGGTGGTGCAGAGTGGGGAAACCCTGCTGTACTGGCCTGTCCCTGGGGGTGGTGCAGAGTGGGGAAACCCTGCTGTACTGGCCTGTCCCTGGGAGTGGTGCAGAGTGGGGAAACCCTGCTGTACTGGCCTGTCCCTGGGGGTGGTGCAGAGTGGGGAAACCCTGCTGTACTGGCCTGTCCCTGGGGGTGGTGCAGAGTGGGGAAACCCTGCTGTACTGGCCTGTCCCTGGGGGTGGTGCAGAGTGGGGAAACCCTGCTGTACTGGCCTGTCCCTGGGGGTGGTGCAGAGTGGGGAAACCCTGCTGGTGCTTCAGATGGCAATACTACAAAGCAGGATCAATGAGTAAACCAGCTAACTTCCCTTCATTTTCTGAAGTAAGTTCTTCAGAAAGATAAGCTTGAAATTGTCATGGTCTAATTGACCCAACAACCAAAAACACATATATAAGTTTAGCTTTCTTATTGAACCAGAAAATCAGTAGTTATTTCTGGTTGTTTATCAAAGTTAACTGGCTAACTCATTGATCCTGCTTTGTAGTAAATCCGTCAGGGCAGCCTTCAGAGTGTGCTTACACAGAGTTTTCTACCGTGTGGTTATCACTCAGGCTATGCGTAAACCCATGCTGTTCTTCATGTATGGTCTTTCCTTGTGGCTCAGGGCTACAGAGGGTTTTCCTCTCATCCAGGCTGTACCCACAAACCCACTGCTGTATGTAGTGTGGCCTCTCCTCTTCTGGGGTTGAGGAACCCTGGTACCTAAACGCTGCAGTCAGAGTGTGTTTCCACAGCGCTGCTAAGCCCCCAGAGGATAGAGGCCCACAGTGGACGCCTCCTAATACCCATAAAACCTAGGGGTCAAACACTGGAAATGGTTCCAATCGTTGTTTTTTTCACCATAAATTGTCTCCCATATGGGAAACCCACTTCAAACAAGGTTTGTGTTTCATGCAAGCTTTCCCTGGCGTGACGTTTTGATAACCGTTTAAATCTCTCTCGGACAAGGTGACTTTTATCAATATATTGGCTCTATTTACTCTCAGATTCTAAAATGCTAATTAACATCAAAGTAGACATCATCCAAAACTACAAATCCCTGCAGGCTCCTAGCAACTAGCTACATCGATCCAAAACTACAAATCCCTGCAGGCTCCTAGCAACTAGCTACACTGATCCAAAACTACAAATCCCTGCAGGCTCCTAGCAACTAGCTACACTGATCCAAAACTACAAATCCCTGCAGGCTCCTAGCAACTAGCTACACTGATCCAAAACAAACTATATTGAACATTTGCATTTATTGTTCCATATTTTCTTTAACTAACAATAATATTTGTCTTATTTATGCATTTGGTCTTGTGTCTTATACTGAATACTACCCTAGTAGCAGTCAGACATTTATAATGTGACATGAAAACTAGACTTGTTTTTTGCAAAGAAGTTATATAGCTAGCTAGCTGATTATTAGCAACATACCCTTATTTGACCAGATCCTCTTCTCCTTCCGCCGGTGGTCTATATTTAATCCCTTGTAATTTCTGCCAACTATATGAACGAGGTGAAATCTATTTCAATTCATGGTGTCAGAATGCATTGCTGTATTAAAGCAATTCAGAACTAACTTGTTGACATGTTCTGTTAGACCAGATGAACTCATTGCAGAATGAAATAAGCAGCTATTTGACAAGAACTCACCTAGTCACCCATCAATCACGTCAAACAACTGAACTCCAACAATGACATTGTTTTAAAGAAATCAAAATACTAAACAATGCATACATATGCCTTTTATACATAACATACACTGGGTGTACAAAACATTAAGAACACCTGCATTTTCCATGACATAGACTGACCAGGTGAATCCAGGTGAAAGCTATGATCCCTTATTGATGGCACTTGTTAAATCCACTTCAATCAGTGTAGACAAAGGGGAGGAGACAGGTTAAAGAAGGATTTTTAAGCCTTGAGACAATTGAGACTTGGATTGTGTATGTGTGCCATTCAGAGTGTGAATGTGCAAGACAAAAGATTGAAGCACCTTTGAACTTGGCATGGTAGTAAGTGCCAGGTGTACCGGTTTGTGTCAAGAACTGCAACGCTGCTGGGTTTTTTCATGCGTGTGTATCAAGAATGGTCCACCACCCAAAGGACATTCAGCCAACTTGACACAAATGTGGGAAGCATTAGAGTCAACATGAGCCAGCATCCCTGTGGAACGCTTTCGACACCTTGTAGAGTCCATGCCTCGTTGAATTGAGGCTGTTCTGAGGGCAGAAAAGGGGGGGTGCAACTCAATATTAGAAAGGTGTTCTTAATATTTGATATACTCAGTGTATAAACATCTGACTTTGAAGTAAAGATTAAATGGTTTATTCTCAATGTCACAAACCTGGGACATAAAGTACCATACAAACAATTATTATTACTATCCGAGAGCTCAGCGATTCTTCTGCTTTTCCATTTTAGGAATTAGACCGACACAAATAACACAACATTTAAAGCAGCATATTGAGATTTTTGATGGGTGAGTTACAAATGGAGAAACAACTGGATTTGTAAGGTAGGTTTAATATAAAATACTAGTTTGACTCCTGCAGAATGAGAAACACACTTTACAGACTCAAAACAAGGAATGCCTAAACACAGCTATATCAACACCCTTCTGGTCAATGTAACAGGTCCATGTAGCCATGCCTAAACATAGCTATATCAACAGCCTTCTGGTCAATGTAACAGGTCCATGTAGCCATGCCTAAACATAGCTATATCAACAGCCTTCTGGTCAATGTAACAGGTCCATGTAGCCATGCCTAAACACAGCTATATCAACACCCTTCTGGTCAATGTAACAGGTCCATGTAGCCATGCCTAAACACAGCTATATCAACACCCTTCTGGTCAATGTAACAGGTCCATGTAGCCATGCCTAAACACAGCTATATCAACAGCCTTCTGGTCAATGTAACAGGTCCATGTAGCCATGCCTAAACACAGCTATATCAACAGCCTTCTGGTCAATGTAACAGGTCCATGTAGCCATGCCTAAACACAGCTATATCAACACCCTTCTGGTCAATGTAACAGGTCCATGTAGCCATGCCTAAACACAGCTATATCAACACCCTTCTGGTCAATGTAACAGGTCCATGTAGCCATGCCTAAACATAGCTATATCAACAGCCTTCTGGTCAATGTAACAGGTCCATGTAGCCATGTCTAAACACAGCTATATCAACACCCTTCTGGTCAATGTAACAGGTCCATGTAGCCATGCCTAAACATAGCTATATCAACAGCCTTCTGGTCAATGTAACAGGTCCATGTAGCCATGCCTAAACATAGCTATATCAACAGCCTTCTGGTCAATGTAACAGGTCCATGTAGCCATGCCTAAACACAGCTATATCAACACCCTTCTGGTCAATGTAACAGGTCCATGTAGCCATGCCTAAACATAGCTATATCAACAGCCTTCTGGTCAATGTAACAGGTCCATGTAGCCATGCCTAAACACAGCTATATCAACAGCCTTCTGGTCAATGTAACAGGTCCATGTAGCCATGCCTAAACACAGCTATATCAACAGCCTTCTGGTCAATGTAACAGGTCCATGTAGCCATGCCTAAACACAGCTATATCAACAGCCTTCTGGTCAATGTAACAGGTCCATGTAGCCATGCCTAAACACAGCTATATCAACAGCCTTCTGGTCAATGTAACAGGTCCATGTAGCCATGCCTAAACACAGCTATATCAACACCCTTCTGGTCAATGTAACAGGTCCATGTAGCCATGCCTAAACATAGCTATATCAACAGCCTTCTGGTCAATGTAACAGGTCCATGTAGCCATGCCTAAACATAGCTATATCAACAGCCTTCTGGTCAATGTAACAGGTCCATGTAGCCATGCCTAAACACAGCTATATCAACACCCTTCTGGTCAATGTAACAGGTCCATGTAGCCATGCCTAAACGTAGCTATATCAACAGCCTTCTGGTCAATGTAACAGGTCCATGTAGCCATGCCTAAACACAGCTATATCAACAGCCTTCTGGTCAATGTAACAGGTCCATGTAGCCATGCCTAAACACAGCTATATCAACACCCTTCTGGTCAATGTAACAGGTCCATGTAGCCATGCCTAAACACAGCTATATCAACAGCCTTCTGGTCAATGTAACAGGTCCATGTAGCCATGCCTAAACACAGCTATATCAACACCCTTCTGGTCAATGTAACAGGTCCATGTAGCCATGCCTAAACACAGCTATATCAACAGCCTTCTGGTCAATGTAACAGGTCCATGTAGCTGATGTCAGTTGTGAGCAGCACATTTACCACTGCATTCAGTCTGAACCCCAGAAGAAGCAGGAAGAACACACCATTACACAGGAGAAAAAAAAGGTAGCAAAAGCAGTTTAAATGTGTTACTGAGTCTAGATGTTATCCAATCTGGAGAAGAACAAGTGAAGGAAGCAGGGAGAATGGGTGAAGGTAGGGGGGGTTATAGAGATAAGACGTAGAGTTCCAAAGTGTCTGAAGTTGAGGGACCATGGAGCAGAAAATGCATTGTGTGGAATAAGCGGTAGCTAAAGGGATGGTTGGAATAAACATTAAACAGGGTGCTGGAATAAACATTAAATGGGGTGCTGGTAGGCTGAAATAAACATTAATGGGGTGCTGGTAGGCTGGAATAAACATTAATGGGGTGCTGGTATGCTGAAATAAACATTAATGGGGTGCTGGTAGGCTGAAATAAACATTAAATGGGGTGCTGGTAGGCTGAAATAAACATTACATGGGGTGCTGGTATGCTGAAATAAACATAAATGGGGTGCTGGTAGGCTGAAATAAACATTAAATGGGGTGCTGGTAGGCTGAAATAAACATTAAACAGGGTGCTGGAATAAACATTAAATGGGGTGCTGGTAGGCTGAAATAAACATTAAATGGGGTGCTGGTATGCTGAAATAAACATTAAATGGGGTGCTGAAATAAACATTAAATGGGGTGCTGGAATAAACATGAAATGGGGTGCTGGTAGGCTGAAATAAACATTAAACAGGGTGCTGGTAGGCTGAAATAAACATTAAATGGGGTGCTGGTAGGCTGAAATAAACATTAAACGGGGTGCTGGCATGCTTAAATCATACTCGACGTCATTCCGACTCAGTTGCAGCATTCAGATCGTGGTCATCGTGTGAGTGACCACAACATTAAAGATGAGTGATCACAACATTAAAGATGAGTGACCACAACATTAAAGATGAGTGACCACAACATTAAAGATGAGTGACCACAACATTAAAAATGAGTGACCACAACATTAAAGATGAGTGACCACAACATTAAAGATGAGTGACCACAACATTAAAGATGAGTGATCACAACATTAAAGATGAGTGACCACAACATTAAAGATGAGTGACCACAACATTAAAGATGAGTGACCACAACATTAAAAATGAGTGACCACAACATTAAAGATGAGTGACCACAACATTAAAGATGAGTGACCACAACATTAAAGATGAGTGATTACAGGATTTCCACATATTGAGCCATATGCAATACAACTTCAGCATTGAGAGCAGCATTTTGTTGACAACATGGTGGTTTGCTCTGTGTCCCCTGTGTGTGAATGATGGAAGAATCTTACCCCAGCTGTAAATCCATTTTTTAATGTTTAGGTATTTTTCTTAAAACTGCCATGTTGGTTAAGGTCTTGTCAGTAAGCATTTCACTGTAAGGTCTACTACACCTGTTGTATTCGGCACATGTGACTAATAAAATTTGATTTGAGTGTGTGTGGTCCCTTAGGCCTTCACATCAACCAGTACTGGGACCATTATATAGACATGAGATGCTTACTCTCAAAATGCAGGAAGTTGACAATCTGTGGCTTAGATTAAATTCAAAGTTAACACAATTTATAAAACTAAGCAATACGATGCAATAACCTACACATATGAAAGACCGTAGCACACAGGCCAGTACATTAACCTACACATATGAAAGACCGTAGCACACAGGCCAGTACATTAACCTACACATATGAAAGACCGTAGCACACAGGCCAGTACAATAACCTACACATATGAAAGACCGTAGCACACAGGCCAGTACATTAACCTACACATATGAAAGACCGCAGCACACAGGCCAGTACATTAACCTACACATATGAAAGACCGCAGCACACAGGCCAGTACATTAACCTACACATATGAAAGACCGCAGCATACAGGCCAGTACATTAACCTACACATATGAAAGACCGCAGCACACAGGCCAGTACATTAACCTACACATGGAGGAGGCCCTAAAGGCACATGCAGTACCAACCAATACTACTCACCCGACAGACAGGGCAGGTGTGGTGCCAGCCCTTGGCTGCAGTCTTCTGGTCAGCAGCTACTCATTTCCTCTTCTTAGCAGCCACCGCCTTGGCATCAGTCAACAAGTTCAACTTCAACTTCAGATTGGAGCATGCTGTCACAATCGTCAAAATGAGTAGACCAAGGTGCAGCGTGGAATATGTTCATCTCGTAGTTTAATGCGAAAGAATGAACACTTTACAAATAACACAAAAAATGGCAGCAGACAGTTCCGTCAGGTACTTAGAACTAAACGGAAAACAACTACCCACAAAAAAAACAAATGAAAAACAGGCTGCCTAAGTATGGCTTCCAATCAGAGACAACGATAGACACCTGCCTCTGATTGGAAACCATACCCGGCCAAAACATAGAACACAAAACATAGAATGCCCACCCACCTATCACACCCTGGCCTAGCTAAACAGAGAAAACACAGCTCTCCTAGGTCAGAGCATGACCATACACCCCCCCCCCCCCCCCCCCCAAAGGTGCGGACTCCCGGCCACAAACCTGAACCTATTGGGGAGGGTCCGGGTGGGCATCTATTAATGGTTCGGGGTGGAGCCCCCACACCGCCCGCTGATCCCCCCGCTTCTGTGTTACCGGAGGAACCAGACCGTGGATCAGCGCCGGAGGCTCTGAACTGCCGACCGCCGCTGAGGACTCTGGGCTGCAGGCCGCCGCTGAAGACTCTGAACTGCCGGCCGCCGCTGAAGACTCTG
Source organism: Salmo salar (assembly GCF_965601325.2). Classification (NCBI taxonomy): domain Eukaryota; kingdom Metazoa; phylum Chordata; class Actinopteri; order Salmoniformes; family Salmonidae; genus Salmo; species Salmo salar. The sequence goes on along the minus strand of NC_138302.1, from coordinate 95,211,497 downwards.
GGCTGCAGGCCGCCGCTGAAGACTCTGGGCTGCAGGCCGCCGCTGAAGACTCTGGGCTGCAGGCCGCCGCTGAAGACTCTGGGCTGCAGGCCGCCGCTGAAGACTCTGGGCTGCAGGCCGCCGCTGAAGACTCTGGGCTGCAGGCCGCCGCTGAAGACTCTGGGCTGCAGGCCGCCGCTGAAGACTCGGGGCTGCAGGCCGCCGCTGAAGACTCGGGGCTGCAGGCCGCCGCTGAAGACTCTGGGCTGCAGGCCGCCGCTGAAGACTCGGGGCTGCACGGGGCTGCAGGCCGCCGCTGAAGACTCGGGGCTGCAGGCCGTCGCTGAAGACTCCGGGCTGCGGACCGCCGCTGAAGGCTCCGGACTGGGGAGCGTCGCTGAAGGCTCCGGGCTGCAGACCGTCACTGAAGACTCCGGGCCATGGATTATCACTACAGGCTCCGGGCCATGGATCATCACTGGAGGCTTCGTGCCATGGATTATCACTGGAGGCTTCGGACCATTGATCATCACTGGAGGCTTCCTACGGGGAGCTGGAACCGGTCTCACCAGACTGGGGAGACGCACAGGAGACTGGGTGCGCAGAGCAGGCACAAGGCACACTGGGCCATGGAGGCTTACTGGAGGTCTGGCGCTTAGGGCTGGCACAACCCGTCCTGGCTCGATGTTGACTTTAGCCCGGCAAGGGCGGAGCGTTGGTACAGGATGAACTGGGCTGTGCTGGTGAATGAGGGGTACCGTGCGTAGAGCAGGCGCAGGATAACCTGGGCCGAAGAGACTGGCACAACCAAGGTGCAGCGTGGAATATGTTCATCTTGTAGTTTAATGCGAAAGAATGAACACTTTACAAATAACACAAAAAATGACAGCAGACAGTTCCGTCAGGTACTTACAACTAAACGGAAAACAACTACCCACAAAAAAAACAAAGGAAAAACAGGCTGCCTAAGTATGGCTTCCAATCAGAGACAACAATAGACACCTGCCTCTGATTGGAAACCATACCCGGCCAAAACATAGAACACAAAACATAGAATGCCCACCCACCTATCACACCCTGGCCTAGCTAAACAGAGAAAAAACACAGCTCTCCTAGGTCAGAGCATGACACATGCATTATGTAAGGGATAATCAACGAGGGGCTATGCGTTCTATGGAAAATAATCAACAACATGGTAGATGTGTTCCACAGCGCACTATTTATACCATGGCTATAATTTAACACATTTGCCGCTAGAAATGTGTTCAACATCCACTGAAGTAGCTACAAATGTTACTAGATAGCTACAGTAGTTGCCTTGGTAACAAAACAAACAGACTTGCTTGTTTAGCTAATCAATACCCTGTAATCAATGGCTCCTGCATGCTGGGAACAGGGTGGATAGCTCCAGATCTGAATGGCAGGAGTGTGTAGAAGCTTTCCTTCCAGCTCATACCTGATTACAAATCATAGCCTATCGCTGTGATTCGTTATGTTGATTGTTTAAGTCAGGTGTTTGGGCTGGACCAGGACAATAACCTTCACACACTGCTGGTCTTCAGGACTTCCTGCAACGACTGAAAGACCAACGCAGGGGAATAGTGTTCCAGGTGAAAACAGCTGACCTAGTTGAGAGGTGATGAGACTCAGGCACACCCATTGGTTATGGAATAAACAAGGTGCAAATAAGGTTTGCAATTTGGCATTAATAACATGACAGTAATTTTACCTCAAAAACAAATGTGTGAATCCCAATTCATTTAAAACCCAACATAGCAGGTAGGACTAAGTACAGTTACATAACCGTATTTACTAGCTATACTAATGATCTGCTGTTCAGAGGGTAACAGCAAACAGATCAATGTCTTCCAGCAGTAAAGTAAGCACACTGTTGACTCAAGAGAGGATGCTAATCAGTCCATTTCTGAAACCTCTCAAAAAGCCAGACCAAAATAATACAGCAAGCCAGGGTCGCTACAAAGTCAAGTAGTTACTTGAAGTAGGATACCCATCCCTCACCCACAGACACAAACAAACTGTAAAAACTATTGTTCGCTAAATCCGGAGAAATTACGGACCATGTAAAAAACTATTAGTCACTAAATCCGTCTAGAAGGACCAGTAAAAACAGTTGGTTGGTATGGCCTCACCTGTCTGAGTGGTCGGCTGTGAATGCCCTCATTCGCTATATACAGTTGAAGTCGGAAGTTTACATACACCTTAGCCAAGTACATTTAAACTCAGTTTTTCACAATTCCTGACATTTAATCCTAGTAAAAACCCCTGTCTTAGGTCAGTTAGGATCACCACTTTATTTTAAGAATGTGAAATGTCAGAATAATTGTAGAGAGAATTAATTATTTCAGCTTTCATCACATTGCCAGTGGGTCAGAAGTTTACATACACTCAATTAGTATTTGGTAGCATTGCCTTTAAATTGTTTAACTTGGGTCAAACGTTTCAGGTAGCCTTCCACAAGCTTCCCACAATAAGTTGGGTGAATTTTGGCCCATTCCTCCTGACAGAGCTGGTGTAACTGAGCCAGGTTTGTAGGCCTCCTTGCTCGCACACGCTTTTTCAGTTCTGCCCACAAATTTTCTATAGGATTGAGGTCAGGGCTTTGTGATTGCCACTCCAATACCCCGATTTGTTGTCCTTAAGCCATTTTGCCACAACTTTGGAAGTATGCTTGGGGTCATTGTCCATTTGGAAGACCCATTTGCGACCAAGCTTTAACTTCCTGACTAATGTCTTGAGATGTTGCTTCAATATATCCACATAATTTTCCTCCCTCATGATGCCATCTATTTTGTGAAGTGCACCTGTCCCTCCTGCTGCAAAACACCCCCACAACATGATGCTGCCACCCCCGTGCTTCACGGTTGGGATGGTGTTCGTCGGCTTGCAAGCCTCCCCCCTTTTCCTCCAAACATAACAATGGTCATTACGGCCAAACAGTTCTATTTTTGTTTCATCAAACCTGAGGACATTTCTCCAAAAAGTACTATGTTTGTCCCCATGTGCAGTTGCAAACTGTAGTCTGTTTTTTTATGGTGGTTTTGGAGCAGTGGCTTCTTCCTTGCTGAGCGGCCTTTCAGGTTATGTCAATATAGGACTCATTTTACTGTGGATATAGATACTTTTGTACCTCTTTCCTCCAGCATCTTCACAAGGTCCTTTTCTGTTGTTCTGGGATTGATTTACACTTTTCGCACCAAAGTATGTTCATCTCTAGGAGACAGAACGCGTCTCCTTCCTGAGCGGTATGACGGCTGCGTGGTCCCATGGTGTTTATTCTGCGTACAATTGTTTGTACAGATGAACGTGGTACCTTCAGGCGTTTGGAAATTGCTCCCAAGGAGGTCTTGGCTGATTTCTTTTGATTTTCCCATGATGTCAAGCAAGGAGGCACTGAGTTTGAAGGTAGGCCTTGAAATACATCCACAGGTACACCTCCAATTGACTCAAATTATGTCAATTAGCCTATCAGAAGCTTCTAAAGCCATGACATCATTTTCTGGAATTTTCCAAGCTGTTTAAAGGCTCAGTCAACTTAGTGTATGTAAACTTCTGACCCACTGGAATTGTGATACAGTGAATTATAAGTGAAATAATCTGTCTGTAAACAAATGTTGAAAAAATTACCTGTGTCATGCACAAAGTAGATGTCCTAACCGACTTGCCAAAACTATAGCTGGTTAAGAAGACATTTGTGGAGTGGTTGAAAAACGAGTTTTAATGACTCCAACCTAAGTGTATGTAAACTTCCAACTTCAACTGTACTTCTAACTGACTGGTTTGGTTCTGTGCTCTATAGTGCTGTCCGGTTAGAACATGATGTTGAGGCCCATCACTGTACTCTTGACTGTCACCACCACACACAGACAGCTGTTTCCATTTGAAGATGTTTATATGATTCTGGTAATCCGGATGACTTGGAATGTTACTGTTGTGGTTCTATAAGACAAAGATATGAACACATGTAAACAGTATTAGTTAAGGGTTATTACTATGCAATGTACATGTACATGAATAAATGCATATGGCATTACACTTATAACATGTCTATAAAGGTCTATAAACACGGCATCAATATAAACATACACTTAAACATTCACTTCTTGGAGAGAGAGAAAAACAAATTACTTGGATTGACAAAAGGTAAAGATTTATGGCACCTTCTCTCTCCAGCCTTGTGTGAGAATGGAAAACTACTATGGAAAACTATGGAAAACTACAAAGGAAAACTACAAAGGAAAACTACTATGGAAAATTACTATGGAAAACTACTATGGAAAACTATGGAAAACTACTATGGAAAACTTCTATGGAAAACTACGGAAAACGCTGTGGTAGCGTGTTCATGCAAAGACTAAGTTTACCAATACAACATTTAAACCACTTCTGTAAAAGTACTGGTGCAACCAATGCAATAATAACACTGATGGTAGTACGGTATAATACAACATACGATAAACAATAGGCAAAGCAGCATTGGTAACTCTTAACATTGAAGAATAGTAACAGTTATACAGTAATGGCTGAAACTTGTCAAATTAACAGGAAGTAATTAGTGGTAATTACCTGTTATTACATAGCATGTAAAAACCTCAATAAACCCCCCTGCAACTTACATTTTGATGCAGGCACAACGTTCAGACATTCATGTTACCGTTGAAAAATAAAAAGTCCCCTGAAACATGTGTTCTCCCTTCAGACTACTATAACTACTGAGTGGGCGGGCACAGCGTTTCCAAGCGCTCTGATTGGTTGGGAATGGCAGGGCTCTGATGGGTGAGGGATAACTAAGGTAGGCTGAGCAGCCAAACTAACGGGACTTAAGGGAAACTGAAGGGACTGTGAGGGGAAGTTAGGTAGAGAGGAGAGGAGCGGGAAGGCCTTTTTTTTATACAAACATTATTAAGAATGCCTAGCTTCACCATCTAAATTAGCTAGCTAGTTAAAAGCAAAGGAAGCTAAACCCGTTTTTATGAATTTCTTATGTGTTTAAATGGTTAGACAAATAGACGGCTAATGTAGCCATCTAGCCAGACTAATGTTGCTAACCATGAGCTAGCTGGCTAAATAATATTGTGTACATTTAAAACCTGCCCAAGACAGTTCTCAGAATTGGCAATTTAAACAAATGTAGCCAATTTATGAATTACTAAATGTAGCAATTTAATGTTAGATAGTTCATCCAGAGATTCTTACCAGTCTCGTCCAGATCATCATAACCCTGGTGAATGAGGTGAAGCTTGAGACAGGTATTTGTAGTTCTGATAGCCACATTAACAGCTAATTAGCGTTTCATGGGGGGGGGGGGGGGGGGGCAGTAAATACAGGCGAATAAGTCACCTTGTCCGAGAGAGATTTACACAGTTATCAAAACATCAAGCCTACACGAAACACATCCCTTATTTTAAGTAGAAAATTACGATTGGAACCATTACCGTGTTGGAACGCTAGGTTTTATGGGTATTATGACTCATACTGTGGTTCTCTATAGCCAAGGGCAATATCTACCCCATGTTCACCTTGTGATTTACACCCAGGTTATGCCCCTAACCCACTGCTGTTCTGCTGTATAGCTTCTCCTGGGGACGGTGTGTGGATGATGTGGGTAATGGGGGCAGCCTAGTGCCTCAGGTGTTTCCAAACTGCTGCTAATGTAACTCCCAGAGGAGGAGAGGAAAGCCCAGGGTCCATCCCATCCTCAGGTCCCCCGTGGAAAAACACCCAGAACGCATCTCTCTCTCTGTGTAGTAGCAAATAACTGAAGTTGGTATTTTCCTGAGTGAGACAGATGACTGTGTGTGTGTGTGTGTGTGTGTGTGTGTGTGGTGTGTGTGTGTGTGTGTGTGTGTGTGTGTGTGTGTGTGTGTGTGTGTGTGTGTTGTTAGAGGTCTTGTTGAGTGAGATTCCCCTGGCGGTCACAGTGACCTTTCAACCTGTCACAGCTTATGTAACCCTCAACAGCCCAGCCACTGCACTCCACATGTTCATTTTATTCCACTCATTTGTAGTGTGTGTGTGTTTGTGCACTGCGTGTGTACGTAATCTGTGTGCGTGTGCATGTGTGTGCCAGTCAGTCAGTCAGTCCGTACTCCGCTGCATGGAGGAAGAGTCTGGAGATTCTTCTCAGTGAAACAACTCCCCGTCTCCCTGCCGCGGCAGCAGGCAAGGTGCACACGTTGTCATGGCAGCAAGCCCAGGCAGGCAGCCTCTTTCATGTCTGTCAAGACTGGCTAGAGAGACAGAGAGAGAGACAGAGAGAGAGAGAGAGAGAGAGAGACAGAGAGAGAGACAGAGAGAGAGAGACAGAGAGAGACAGAGAGAGACAGAGAGAGAGATAGAGATAGAGAGAGAGAGAGAGAGAGAGAGAGAGAGACAGAGAGAGAGAGAGAGAGAGAGAGACAGAGAGAGAGAGAGAGAGACAGAGAGAGAGAGACAGAGAGAGAGAGAGAGAGAGAGAGAGAGAGAGACAGAGAGAGAGAGAGAGAGAGACAGAGAGAGAGAGAGAGAGAGAGAGAGAGAGAGAGAGAGAGAGACAGAGAGAGAGAGAGAGAGAGAGAGAGAGAGAGAGAGAGAGATGAGAGAGAGAGAGAGAGAGAGAGAGAGAGAGAGAGACAGAGAGAGAGAGAGAGAGAGACAGAGAGAGAGAGAGAGAGAGAGAGACAGAGAGAGAGAGACAGAGAGAGAGAGAGAGAGAGAGAGAGAGAGAGAGAGAGAGACAGAGAGAGAGAGAGAGAGAGACAGAGAGAGAGAGAGAGAGAGAGAGAGAGAGACAGAGAGAGAGAGAGAGAGAGACAGAGAGAGAGAGACAGAGAGAGAGAGAGAGAGAGACCTAAAGTAGGGGGAACCAGCTATCTAATGGTGTGGCATGTAGTTTGAGTGGCACAAATATGTGTGTGTGTGTGTGTGTGTGTGTGTGTGTGTGTGTGTGTGTGTGTGTGTGTGTGTGTGTGTGTGTCTTTGTGCAGGTGCATGTAAATGTGTATGTTTTTCAGTGTGCATATGTGCATACATCTGTGTGTGTATGTGCATTCACACCCGTGTGTGTGTGTGTGTGTGTGTGTGTCTTTGTGCAGGTGCATGTAAATGTGTATGTTTTTCAGTGTGCATATGTGCATACATCTGTGTGTGTATGTGCATTCACACCCGTGTGTGTGTGTGTGTGTGTGTGTGTGTGTCTGTGTGTCTGTGTGTGTGTGTGTGTGTGTGTTTGTGTTCCTTACTACTATATCTCAGTGGACCAGACTCAGGCTCAGCTTGGACTTAAAGTGATGCTGTTGATTTGCTGACAGAGAGCCTGCCTGGTCACAGAACATGAATCATTTAGTCACCAGAGCAGCCCTGGAAATGTCACGTCTCATCACGACGCACCATGCCTCAGTGCCCCAGTAGCTTCACTGTTTACATTACAGCAACCTGAGTTAAGAGGAAGAAGACTTGAGTAGAGATAAACTGAGATTTGTTGCGTCAGGGTTGCTGTTCCTGGGGGGATACCGACACTATCAAGGCCCAACCCAGTGACTCTGCTGAGAGAAAATACAGAACATAACAAAGATTCATTTAAGGAATCAAGAGATTGATCCCTCTAGTCTCTTGATCCCTCTAGTCTCTTGATTCCTCTAGTCTCTTGATTTCTCTAGTCTCTTGATCCCTCTAGTCTCTTGATTTCTCTAGTCTCTTGATCCCTCTAGTCTCTTGATTTCTCTAGTCTCTTGATCCCTCTAGTCTCTTGATTTCTCTAGTCTCTTGATTTCTCTAGTCTCTTGATTTCTCTAGTCTCTTGATTTCTCTAGGTCTCTTGATCCCTCTAGTCTCTTGATTCCTCTAGTCTCTTGATCCCTCTAGTCTCTTGATTTCTCTAGTCTCTTGATTTCTCTAGTCTCTTGATTCCTCTAGTCTCTTAATCCCTCTAGTCTCTTGATTTCTCTAGTCTCTTGATTTCTCTAGTCTCTTGATTCCTCTAGTCTCTTGATTCCTCTAGTCTCTTGATTCCTCTAGTCTCTTGATCCCTCTAGTCTCTTGATTCCTCTAGTCTCTTGATTCCTCTAGTCTCTTGATTCCTCTAGTCTCTTGATCCCTCTAGTCTCTTGATTCCTCTAGTTAAGCTTATTGAAATCAGTTTTGAAGTCAAACTGTGGCCTGATTCTCTTATTTTCTTGGTCACCCAGTTCCTGTCAATCCAATTTCATTCCTTATCTGAGTTTTACCCTAACTGACCCGACTTCTAAAAAATGCTGACTTGACCTTGACTGTCAGATGGGAAACTAACAGTCTGAAAGACATCGTAAGCAAAATGTATTTTGTAGTGCTTCCATTCCTCTAGGACCAGGTTTCAAGAACAAGATTAAGACTGCTCCTGAATTTTAAATGATTCTGAATAGGCATTTTAGTCCAGGACTAGACTTAATCTGAGCTGGGAAAAAACAAGTTTGACTTGAAAGCATATTTCTGTGTTGTGTAAGCGGAGTCTTTCCAATTAAGCAGGACCATTTAGAAAGTAACAAAACATAGAATTATCCAACATACATCACAATAAACACGGAACACTTCTTAATTATCTTCTTCAGAATCTTTATTACAAGATATTAGGCTACAGTACAAATCAGTAAGATCATAGTACAGTACAGTACAGTACAAGGTATGTAGTATTAAGATGGTTCTGGAGGTTAGTCGTTCAAAGCTGGGTACCAGGTGTTCCAGAATACACTAAGATCATCTTTAGAACGTTGCCATGCATCAATCCATTTCTGCCATGCATCAACCCATTTCTGCCATGCATCAACCCATTTCTGCCATGCATCCACCCATTTCTGCCATGCATGCGTTGGTAATTCAGTGGTAAGAAATAGCCCTGAACAATGGCAACAACCGAAGAAGAACAAAATGTCTACATTTATAACGGTATAGAAAGCACAACATAAACAACCAAGTGGTCTGCTTATCCCTCATGATATTTGGCACACACGATAATGCGCAATGCAATAGAAATAGTTTATCAATAGGGGAGGGTGTACAGTTGTATTTAACGATCCAGACTTAAGCCTCTTGGAACATTACAAACATGTGATGTACAGTCCTGTATAACGTATATAAATGACTCTATAGCTGCAAAAACTGATCAGGCGACATAAAAATTCATAAGAAGTAAAAAAGGGGAAATCGCTTTCATTCATTCTGTCATCGCAATTCTCTACATACAAAACTGTCCCTCAGTCAGGCCTTGAGCACTGGAAAATACGTATCCAAAGGGTCAATAAATAAGGTATCTTTACACACACACGTTATGTTAGATTACAACAAACCATTTCACGCTTCTTTTCTCCTCTGTGCAACAAAACGCTAGCCTGGTTTCCAGATCTATTTGTGCTGTCTTGCCAACTCTTTATCACTCATTCTGACGCCAAACATGACAATTCCATAAGGAGTTGACAAGACAGCAGGAACAGACTGGTGTCCAGGCTAACAAAACGTGGGGCTACCATTTCTTATTTACACGTTTCCTATATTATTTGTTTGCACTCGTCGTCATAAGAATCAAGAGCAGAAAGAATGGTTATGTAATATCATACGGTTTGATTGATATAACAATGTGTGCTTTAGTTAAGTAGATCATTTATACTGTTTTTATACTGTTCCTTCCCTGATTTCTGTGAGGGTTCGAAAGCATCGTCTCTTTCTACCGCTGGAACCTTAGATTCATCCTCTTCCTCCTTCATCATCCTCTCCTGGTTACATGGTTTAGCTGCTCCAAACATACTGTAAACACACCTGATTCTACTAATCACCTGCTACCCAGGAACTTGATTGGCTGAATCTGGTGTGTGAAAGACCCTTTCTACACGGCTACATTTGTTGGCTGCCTGCTTAGGAGTTTTGATTGTACGACCAATGGTTGACTAGTGTAAAAAAAGTGTAGGGCTGGAGCAAAAGCCTGCTGCTCACCCAGTAGCTCTCTTAGGCCATTCCTGTTTTAGAAGAGTTCTGTGGGCCTAAACCCTGGATGATAGAATTCACCTATTTCACCTGGGCCTCTGTCTCCGCCTCTCTCTTCATCTCTGTCTCTCTCTTCATCTCTGTCTCTCTCTTCATCTCTGTCTCTCTCTTCATCTCTGTCTCTCTCTTCATCTCTGTCTCTGTCTTCATCTCTGTCTCTGCCTCTCTCTTTATCTCTGTCTTTATCTCTGTCTCCGCCTCTCTCTGTCTCCGCCTCTCTCTCTGTCTCCGCCTCTCTCTTTATCTCTCTCTTCATCTCTGTCTCTGTCTTCATCTCTGTCTCTGCCTCTCTCTTTATCTCTGTCTTTATCTCTGTCTCTGTCTTTATCTCTGTCTCTGTCTCCGCCTCTCTCTGTCTCCGCCTCTCTCTCTGTCTCCGCCTCTCTCTCTGTCTCCGCCTCTCTCTTTATCTCTCTCTTCATCTCTGTCTCTGTCTTCATCTCTGTCTCTGCCTCTCTCTTTATCTCTGTCTCTGTCTTTATCTCTGTCTCCGCCTCTCTCTGTCTCCGCCTCTCTCTCTGTCTCCGCCTCTCTCTCTGTCTCCGCCTCTCTCTTTATCTCTGTCTTCATCTCTGTCTCTGCCTCTCTCTTTATCTCTGTCTCTGTATCTGTCTCTCTCTCTGTCTCCGCCTCTCTCTTCATCCGTCTCTCTCTGCCTCTCTCTTCATCTCTGTCTCTCTCTCTCCGCCTCTCTCTTCATCTCTGTCTCTCTCTCTGTCTCCACCTCTGTCTTCATCTCTCTGTCTCCACCTCTGTCTTCATCTCTCTGTCTGTCTCCATCACTCTCTCTGTCTCCACCTCTGTCTTCATCTCTCTGTCTGTCTCCATCACTCTCTCTGTCTCCACCTCTGTCTTCATCTCTCTGTCTGTCTCCATCACTCTCTCTGTCTCCACCTCTGTCTTCATCTCTCTGTCTGTCTCCATCACTCTCTCTGTCTCCACCTCTGTCTTCATCTCTCTGTCTGTCTCCATCACTCTCTCTGTCTCCACCTCTGTCTTCATCTCTCTGTCTGTCTCCATCACTCTCTCTGTCTCCACCTCTGTCTTCATCTCTCTGTCTGTCTCCATCACTCTCTCTGTCTCCACCTCTGTCTTCATCTCTCTGTCTGTCTCCATCTCGGCTGCTTCCCCATCCTGCCAGTATAAGTCTCAGGAGATCATCATGAGGACTGGGAGAGAGAGGAGATGGGACAGGAAGTGCTTGCTGCCACATGGAGTAAAAGTGCTTATATACAGTGTCTTTGGATCAAATAGAAAATGAGAATCTATGTCCTTCCGGGGGTTGATGTGTTTAAGCCTCTGTCTGTGTTTTCTCTGTCCCGTTTTTTAGCGCCTCGTCAACACCGTTCTCGTCCTCGACAACTGTGGAGAACATGGAAGAGATGAGGAGGAGGAGGGTGGGCACGTTATCACATCTAACAATCTAATATTTCATTGATATGAATGCATGGAACTCATGCACTAGGCTACAGCACTGCACGGAGGTAGAGAGAGCGAGATGGTGTGTGTGTGTGTGTGAGCATGTTTTGGAAGTGTTACATGTGCTACGTTTATTTAATTGGCCATGCACGACACACACACACACACACACACACACACACACACACACACACACACACACACACACACAAGAATAAGAGACACATCCAGAAAATATTCTAGAATCCTCTAGAATCCCAGCATGCATGTTGGTTGGAATATTCAGTAGAACAGCAGGACAACAGGCATTTAACAGTGCGAGCACTGCGCATCCAAACGTGTGTTGCAATGCCAACAGAATGGTTCAAACCCATTGATCCATACCATAATCATCAGAATACAGTCATAGAATGCGATAGCCTAGTGTGCGTCACGGAGAGATGCTGAATAGATTGGACTTCCCATTGAATCGCCCATACCATTATTTCCCATCCCATGATCGGATTATGAACATTGAAGACATCCCCATAACACAACTGAAAATGCTTTGATGGTCATAGGTACCTCGTTTGCTTCTGCCTATCTGTCCAAGTTTGGGCGGGCGTTTTCCCCCCTGCGAGCCGCTGAAGAAGTTGTTGGTGTCTTGGAGACGACAGGTGAAGGAAAGGTGTCCCTCGTCATCCTCATTTCCATAATGACTCATTTTGTCTTGTAGTACTTCCGACATGTCCAACTGCGTCTCAATTATCAACCAAGGTGCACAAACGAAAACAAAATGAACCTCCGCTCGACGTCTACGTCCACTATGGTGGCGTTATAACCGCTTATGCACGCTTAAAACGCAGGAGAAAAACAATGTAACGTTAACCAAGGCTACTATCTGGCTGTCCAGTCCTGCTGTCTGTTTACCTCGAAGGCACGTGTCTCGTCTGGTGCGCAACCAAACGCGATTGATCCAAATGGATTTTAAAAAAACACCCAAAAACCGCTCAATTTGTACTTTCGGAAAGCTTCGGCAACATTATTCAGATGTTCCAGTGGGTTCTACTGTGCGTATTGTTCTGTAAACGCGGGCCGCGTGGATACTGCCACCGTTGTACGACCTCTCGCTAGAAGAACGGCTGGAGCGCCGCACGGAAAGTCTGAGGAATAAATGCAAATTGGGGAGCGATGCAAAACACGGATCCCGCGGGCTGAGGGAGGGAGGGAGAGCAGAGAGAGAGAGAGAGAGAGAGAGAGAGAGGTAGAGCAGAGCAGGTGGTGCTGCAGACCACAGCCGATCCAGAACGGAGAAGATTCCAGTTTGGACCGACTGACTGACTGACTGACGGATTGATGTTACATCCGCACGCAGTGATCTAGCTGGAATCACAATCAAATTCAATCACATGTATTTATAAAGCCCTTCTTACATCATCTGATATCTCAGTGTCCTGTACAGAAACCCAGCCTGAAACCCCAAACAGCAAGTAATGCAGGTGTAGAAGCACAGTGGCTAGGAAAAACAATGACCCTGGAAAATGATTTAACTGTAGGCTAAATGGTGAATATGGTCACCTGGAAGACAAAATATTGAGCTATACATTATTTATGCATTTTCATCGACGTATTAAATAGGCTAAGTAAGAAAGAGAATGATTCACATTTTGGAAATGTAAATTCAACATTGTCTTTTTAATCCAGAGAATTGTAGGCCTACTGAGATTTTTGGCTGATTTAAAATCGAAAGTTGAGCTGGTGTCCTGTACAGGCCTTGTCACTGTATTTCCCCACTACTGTGTGATGGCCTATATTGATCTATAGTTCTTCCTCCTGTCGTGTTGTGTAGCCTAATGCCTTGTGTTACAGTCGTGTTGTAATGGATGGACCCAGCTAGTAGACAAGCAGCAAGCCTCACCAGAGGATGGCAGTGTTTTCTTATATGATCAGACAGACAGGCAGTCAGATTTATGCCCTGGTTCTGTTTGTCACCCTGAACCATGTACCTCAACTAACCTGGGAACATAAAGCCCCTACAGACTTGTACACACGTACAGTTTGTTCCCATTATACTGTTCTGAATCCCCATATTTACACACACAGGGGCAGGTTGAGTCCACTCTATCCAGAAACCACAGAGACTAAACCACACAACACAATCAAATCCCTGTAGGAAACATTCACCAGGGATGGAAAGAGAGAAGGGGGGGGGCATAGAGCGATACTACTGCTCACTACGGTAAGTCTCTCTCTACTGCTCACTATGGTAAGTCTCTCTGGATAAGAGATATACTACTGCTCACTATGGTAAGTCTCTCTGGATAAGAGATATACTACTGCTCACTACGGTAAGTCTCTCTCTACTGCTCACTATGGTAAGTCTCTCTGGATAAGAGAGATACTACTGCTCACTATGGTAAGTCTCTCTGGATAAGAGAGATACTACTGCTCACTATGGTAAGTCTCTCTGGATAAGAGATACTACTGCTCACTATGGTAAGTCTCTCTGGATAAGAGATACTACTGCTCACTATGGTAAGTCTCTGGATAAGAGATACCACTGCTCACTATGGTAAGTCTCTCTGGATAAGAGAGATACTACTGCTCACTATGGTAAGTCTCTCTGGATAAGAGATACTACTGCTCACTATGGTAAGTCTCTCTGGATACGAGAGATACTACTGCTCACTACGGTAAGTCTCTCTGGATAAGAGAGATACTACTGCTCACTATGGTAAGTCTCTCTGGATAAGAGAGATACTACTGCTCACTATGGTAAGTCTCTCTGGATAAGAGAGATACTACTGCTCACTACGGTAAGTCTCTCTGGATAAGAGATACTACTGCTCACTATGGTAAGTCTCTCTGGATAAGAGAGATACTACTGCTCACTACGGTAAGTCTCTCTGGATAAGAGAGATACTACTGCTCACTATGGTAAGTCTCTCTGGATAAGAGATACTACTGCTCACTACGGTAAGTCTCTCTGGATAAGAGATACTACTGCTCACTATGGTAAGTCTCTCTGGATAAGAGATACTACTGCTCACTACGGTAAGTCTCTCTGGATAAGAGAGATACTACTGCTCACTATGGTAAGTCTCTCTGGATAAGAGATACTACTGCTCACTATGGTAAGTCTCTCTTGATAAGAGATACTACTGCTCACTATGGTAAGTCTCTCTGGATAAGAGAGATACTACTGCTCACTATGGTAAGTCTCTCTGGATAAGAGAGATACTACTGCTCACTACGGTAAGTCTCTCTGGATAAGAGAGATACTACTGCTCACTATGGTAAGTCTCTCTGGATAAGAGATACTACTGCTCACTACGGTAAGTCTCTCTGGATAAGAGATACTACTGCTCACTATGGTAAGTCTCTCTGGATAAGAGATACTACTGCTCACTACGATAAGTCTCTCTGGATAAGAGAGATACTACTGCTCACTATGGTAAGTCTCTCTGGATAAGAGATACTACTGCTCACTACGGTAAGTCTCTCTGGATAAGAGATACTACTGCTCACTATGGTAAGTCTCTCTGGATAAGAGAGATACTACTGCTCACTATGGTAAGTCTCTCTGGATAAGAGATACTACTGCTCACTACGGTAAGTCTCTCTGGATAAGAGATACTACTGCTCACTATGGTAAGTCTCTCTGCTCGTTTTACAGGCGGTGTGGAGTGAGAGAGAGGTGATGAAAACAACAGGTCTGGTAGCGGGGCCAACTTCAATATGCCGTCAACTGTTCCTGGTCCAACCCTGTCTCACCCCGTCTCACCCAGTCTCACCCTGTCTCACCCTGTCACACCCTGTCACACCCTGTCTCACCCTGTCACACCCTGTCACACCCTGTCTCACCCCATCTCACCCTGTCACACCCTGTCTCACCCTGTCTCACCCTGTCACACCCTGTCTCACCCCATCTCACCCCATCTCACCCCGTCACACCCTGTCTCACCCTGTCACACCCAGTCACACCCCGTCTCACACCGTCTCACCCCGTCTCACCCCGTCTCACCCAGTCACACCCCATCTCACCCAGTCACACCCCGTCTCACACCGTCTCACCCCGTCACACCCTGTCCTACCCTGTCTCACCCTGTCACACCCTGTCTCACACAGTCACACCCTGTCTCACCCTGTCTCACAGTCACACCCTGTCTCACCCTGTCTCACCCTGTCACACCCAGTCTCACCCTGTCACACCCAGTCTCACCCTGTCTCACACAGTCACACCCTGTCTCACACAGTCACACCCTGTCACACCCTGTCTCACCCTGTCACACCCTGTCTCACCCTCTCACACCCTCTCACCCTGTCACACCCAGTCTCACCCTGTCACACCCTGTCACACCCTGTCACACCCTGTCTTACCCTGTCTCACCCAGTCTCACCCTGTCACACCCAGTCTCACCCAGTCTCACCCAGTCTCACCCAGTCCCCCAGGACCCGTGGGAGTCAAAGGAGAGCCCTGAAGTTAGAGACATGTATCTGACGTGTGTTTTATAGCCTTCTGTATAGAGACATTATCTAAGGGTAATGCACAGTATTAACGTATAGAGACATTATCTAAGGGTAATGCACAGCATTAACGTATAGAGACATTATCTAAGGGTAATGCACAGTATTAACGTATAGCAACATTATCTAAGGGTAATGCACAGTATTAACGTATAGAGACATTATCTAAGGGTAATGCACAGTATTAACGTATAGCAACATTATCTAAGGGTAATGCACAGTATTAACGTATAGAGACATTATCTAAGGGTAATGCACAGTATTAACGTATAGAGACATTATCTAAGGGTAATGCACAGCATTAGCGTATCAGTGGATTATTAATGTGTTATAATAGTTAGTGCAGCCCTGCATGTGTTATTACTCATCAATGCAATCAGAGGGATAGAAATGAAGAACTGTAAAGCAAAATCCAACGTGTTTTAAAATCTGGCCATTTATTCGTATAAAATGATGAGGACGTACGTGTCAGTAAATTCATAATTACAAATTATAAATCCATAAAGTGCTGTTTAACCCAAATGGTGGCATCTATTCATGAATAGAGACTGCTGGCATCTACAGAAACACAGGCACTCCTTTCTCAAGTAGTTTAATCACAACCTCATTTAAGTAGTTATGATTGTACAAGGACTTGTGTAGCGTCTTTAATACCATCAACACCTTCTATAATAGCCATTATACACTCTGTCAATCATTGTTACTGGATAACGTTTTGTCATTTTATACTCTTTCTCCCCCTCTCTACCTCTCTCTCCCTCTCTACCTCTCTCTCTCTCCCCCTCTCTACCTCTCTCCCCCTCTCAACCTCTGTCTCCCCCTCTCTACCTCTGTCTCCCCCTCTCTACCTCTCTCTCTCCCCCTCTCTACCTCTCTCCCCTCTCACTCTCTCCCCCTCTCTCTCCCTCCCCCTCTTTCGCTTTCTCTTTCTCCCCATCTCTATCTCTCTCTCTCCCTCTCTCTCCCGCTCTCTCCCCCTTTCTCCCGCTCTCTCTCCCTCTTTCGCTCTCTCTCCCTTCTCTACCTCTCTCTCTCTCCCTCTCTCTACCCCTCTCTCTCTCCCCCTCTCTCTCTCTCTCCCCACCTTTACCTCTCTCTCACTCCCGCTCTCACGCTCTCTCACTCCCGCTCTCTCCCTCTCCCTCTCTCCCTCTCTCTCTCCCCCTCTCTCCCTCTCTCCCCCTCTCTCTCCCTCCCCCTCTACCTCTCTTTAATACTTCAGACAGCGTGTGTAGGAGCTATAGATGGTTCTGTCGACCCACCGCCGGAACTTGGACACCGCTGTGTAAACGCCCGGAAACTTGGCATCTCCGCAGCCGTTTCCCCATGATACCACACCGTAGACACGCCCCTCGCACACCAGCGGCCCGCCGGAATCTCCCTGGAAACCACAAGGTACACCAAATCCTCACTCAGTTTCCATGACAACGTGTCTCTTTTTCTGAGGCCACCAATGGTAGGTAACTATCATGAGAAGAGAGGAAATTTGGAATTAAAATGTGATTGTGTTGTGTAACTATAGATTAAGGTAATAGGTTCTCGAACGCACCCTTAACTATCCTATACAGCTAGTGGGAACTGACAGGCCAATAGGGCGTGTTGGAAAACTCAACCTGTTACATCTATCAGGTCCAGTACCTTGCACGCGTCCTTGCCCCCAGCATTGTATCCGGCACAGATCATGTTGGAGGTGATGTTCCCGTTGAACGACTCGCTGCTGTTGCACCTAGCCGATGACACGATGGGCAGCTTGACAGTCCGCAGGGTGGAGGGGATCTGACCCCCTCCCAGAGAGGTGTACCCCCACCCTGACACACGACACACCCGCCCCGCCATAACCCCCGTACCCTGCCGAGGGAGGGGCGCCAGGGACACATAGCTACCCATCACCATGGGAACCCTCAGCTGCAAAGGGTGGAAGAAAAGAGATAGAGGGGGGAGTTGAATTGAGTTGAGCTGAGTTGACTGAGCTGAGTTGAACTGAGTTGAATTGAACTGAACTGAATTGAACTGAAATACATCTACTTACTAAGTTATTACAAGGTAATTACAAATGTAATACACAGCTAGTTACTCTAATAGAAGGCCTATCACTTGGCCAAACATCCTAAAACGGCTGTATCCAGTGATGTTATAAGAAACATGAATATGAAAGGTAGGTAAATATGTATATTGTCTATGGTTTTATCCTGTACCTTGATGAGCATGATGTCAGCATTGTTGGTGGTCTTGTTGTACAGAGGATGGGGGATGATTCTGTGGGGTTTGGAATACTGCTCCGTTCCCTCAAACATACTCAGAGAGTAGTCCCCTGCTACGATCATCATCTGCTCTGTCCTGGGAGGACAGGCGAGAGAGACATCAGAGACACATTCAAATGCATTGTTTACATTATCGGAGTATTGCCATCTGCTCTGTCCTTAGAAGGTGGAGTGCAATTTGAGCTGTGTTCAACTTGGCAAACACGGACTAACGTTATTTAAAATACATTTCCCCTTCTTCTTTATGCAAAAAAATAATAAAGGAAAAGACTGATTCAAAAGACTGATTCAATCTGATTCAACGTCCCAAAAGTTTCCTTTGCGCTGACTGCACTGAAGTGGGTGTATGAGTGGGTACAATGCTTCTCTGTGTGAAACAGGAACAATGTGACTGTTATCCTTTCTGAACTTACAACGTCTGACACGTTGACACCTTGTCGTGTAACGCTGCGATGACAGACATGCCAAGGTTGCCCTGCTGAGCTGAGCCCACAGTCTCTCTTATCGTCCTCACTGTCTGTCTGACCTCCCAGTCCCAGGACTCACTGAGGCTGCTAACAACCGACAATCAGAGCTCATGTCTGATTCTCACAACAACAACACATGAAAAATAATCACAGGTAAATGTGAAAACATGAAAAAATAATCACAGGTAAATGTGAAAACATGAAAAAATAATCACAGGTAAATGTGAAAACATGAAAAAATAATCACAGGTAAATGTGAAAACATGAAAAAATAATCACAGGTAAATGTGAAAACATGAAAAAATAATCACAGGTAAATGTGAAAACATGAAAAAATAATCACAGGTAAATGTGAAAACATTAAAAAATAATCACAGGTAAATGTGAAAACATGAAAAAATAATCACAGGTAAATGTGAAAACATTAAAAAATAATCACAGGTAAATGTGAAAACATTAAAAAATAATCACAGGTAAATGTGAAAACATTAAAAAATAATCACAGGTAAATGTGAAAACATAAAAATAAAAAATATTAAAACGTGGTTATTGGACATGTGTGAAACAAATCATATGAAATTCTAGTATTTTTTATATACATTTTCATGAGTGTGACGTGTTTTTTAAAAAGTTTTTAACATGTGAGAGAGACCTTTTTTTTGGAATGGGTGGCCAGTAATACACAGTTATATATAATTATTGTGTTTTTTTTGTTCTGCTTGACTTTTTCAAGCAAGAAAAACAGCCTCAGTGAGTCCTATGGATACAGTGTTTGGGAGTCATGCTAACTTCTCCTCAGTGTTATAAAGCAGTATATTGACTGACTCACCCTATGTTACAGTGAGCGGCTGTAAGCACCCAGTACTTGTGCACTAGCGATCCGCCACAGAAGTGCTGTCCCTTGGTGGTCTGTAAGGATACAATGTATTTGATGGAATTGGGGGCTGGAGCGTAACCTCCAACTATACGACCCTGTATGATCTCCTGACCTGCAGGAAGACATGGAAACAACATGTATCGTATTACACCGTCTGGGATGCGTTATAATATACAACATATTAAGAACACCTTCCTCATATTGAGTCAGATCCTGAACCATGGAAACAGAAACAGTTACATTATATTGTATGACAGGTAGAAACCTGATTATAGTGTTGTAGGACAGACAGGTAGAAACCTGATTATAGTGTTGTAGAACAGACAGGTAGAAACCTGATTATAGTGTTGTAGGACAGACAGGTAGAAACCTGATTATAGTGTTGTAGAACAGACAGGTAGAAACCTGATTATAGTGTTGTAGAACAGACAGGTAGAAACCTGATTATAGTGTTGTAGGACAGACAGGTAGAAACCTGATTATAGTGTTGTAGGGCAGACAGGTGGAAACCTGATTATAGTGTTGTAGGACAGACAGGTGGAAACCTGATTATAGTGTTGTAGAACAGACAGGTAGAAACCTGATTATAGTGTTGTAGGACAGATAGGTAGAAACCTGATTATAGTGTTGTAGGACAGACAGGTAGAAACCTGATTATAGTGTTGTAGGACAGATAGGTAGAAACCTGATTATAGTGTTGTAGGACAGACAGGTAGAAACCTGATTATTGTGTTGTAGAACAGACAGGTAGAAACCTGATTATAGTGTTGTAGGACAGACAGGTAGAAACCTGATTATAGTGTTGTAGGACAGATAGGTAGAAACCTGATTATAGTGTTGTAGGACAGACAGGTAGAAACCTGATTATTGTGTTGTAGAACAGACAGGTAGAAACCTGATTATAGTGTTGTAGGACAGACAGGTAGAAACCTGATTATAGTGTTGTAGAACAGACAGGTAGAAACCTGATTATAGTGTTGTAGGACAGACAGGTAGAAACCTGATTATTGTGTTGTAGAACAGACAGGTAGAAACCTGATTATAGTGTTGTAGGACAGACAGGTAGAAACCTGATTATAGTGTTGTAGAACAGACAGGTAGAAACCTGATTATAGTGTTGTAGAACAGACAGGTAGAAACCTGATTATAGTGTTGTAGAACAGACAGGTAGAAACCTGATTATAGTGTTGTAGGACAGACAGGTAGAAACCTGATTATAGTGTTGTAGGACAGACAGGTAGAAACCTGATTATAGTGTTGTAGAACAGACAGGTAGAAACCTGATTATAGTGTTGTAGGACAGATAGGTAGAAACCTGATTATAGTGTTGTAGAACAGACAGGTAGAAACCTGATTATAGTGTTGTAGAACAGACAGGTAGAAACCTGATTATAGTGTTGTAGGACAGACAGGTAGAAACCTGATTATAGTGTTGTAGGACAGACAGGTAGAAACCTGATTATAGTGTTGTAGAACAGACAGGTAGAAACCTGATTATAGTGTTGTAGAACAGACAGGTAGAAACCTGATTATAGTGTTGTAGAACAGACAGGTAGAAACCTGATTATAGTGTTGTAGGACAGACAGGTGGAAACCTGATTATAGTGTTGTAGGACAGACAGGTGGAAACCTGTTGGAAAAATCCAGAAAAAAGAAACCTGGAAAGGTCTAGAAATAGTGTACAATATAATACAGTACATAACATGCAGAAGGTGGAATAATACTATTCCCATAACATTGGATCTTTCACCCCTCTTAGACCCAGTAGGGAATAGAGGCTCCTTTCACCCCTCTTAGACCCAGTAGGGAATAGAGGCTCCTTTCACCCCTCTTAGACCCAGTAGGGAATAGAGGCAAAACTAACTCACTCTGCTGAGAATTACAGAATAGAGGCTCCTTTCACCCTCTAGATAAAAAAGTCCCGATACAAAAACATGATTAATTTGAATTAATCATCATTTAAATTCCGAAGTATTCATTACAAATGACCAATAAACTTTGAATCAGTGGTTTCGGCACAAAAATCGACCAGTGCTGTAAATGTTTTTCTACTGGTTAATCTTAAACAGGGCAATAAATCACAAACATTTTAGGACAAAAAAAGGACGTAAAGAACACAAAGGGCTAAGTACATCTCCTTTTCATGTCCAGTGAACTCACCAGGCTCAGCTAGCAGCCATTAACGTTGCTCGTTCTGTGACCTCCGACTCCAGAGCCGAATAAAGGATTCCCTATCTGACCTGACCTTCTACCTGTGTCCTCTAGTGTCTCCTCTAGGATGCATCCCAAATGGTATCCTATTCCCTACATAATGCACTACTTTTGACCAGATCCCTATGGGCCCTATGGGCCTTGGTCGAAAGTAGTGCACTATATAGGGAATATGGTGCTGTTTGAGACACATCCATCCTCATAGTGTTTCCTCTCTCTTCGATCTCACAGGGCTGTGTAACACCAGAGAGAGCTTGCCTTCACAGGGCTGTGTAACACCAGAGAGAGCTTGCCTTCACAGGGCTGTGTACACCAGAGAGAGCTGCCTTCACAGGGCTGTGTAACACAGAGAGAGCTTGCCTTCACAGGGCTGTGTAACACCAGAGAGCGCTTGCCTTCACAGGGCTGTGTAACACCAGAGAGAGCTTGCCTTCACAGGGCTGTGTAACACAGAGAGAGCTTGCCTTCACAGGGCTGTGTAACACCAGAGAGAGCTTGCTTCACAGGGCTGTGTAACACAGAGAGAGCTTGTCTTCACAGGGCTGTGTAACACCAGAGAGAGCTTGCCTTCACAGGGCTGTGTAACACCAGAGAGAGCTTGCCTTCACAGGGCTGTGTAACACCAGAGAGAGCTTGCCTTCACAGGGCTGTGTAACACCAGAGAGAGCTTGTCTTCACAGGGCTGTGTAACACCAGAGAGAGCTTGCCTTCACAGGGCTGTGTAACACCAGAGAGAGCTTGTCTTCACAGGGCTGTGTAACACCAGAGAGCGCTTGCCTTCACAGGGCTGTGTAACACCAGAGAGAGCTTGCCTTCACAGGGCTGTGTAACACCAGAGAGAGCTTGCCTTCACAGGGCTGTGTAACACCAGAGAGAGCTTGCCTTCACAGGGCTGTGTAACACCAGAGAGAGCTTGCCTTCACAGGGCTGTGTAACACCAGAGAGAGCTTGCCTTCACAGGGCTGTGTAACACCAGAGAGAGCTTGCCTTCACAGGGCTGTGTAACACCAGAGAGTGCTTGTCTTCACAGGGCTGTGTAACACCAGAGAGAGCTTGCCTTCACAGGGCTGTGTAACACCAGAGAGAGCTTGCCTTCACAGGGTTATGCAACACCAGAGAGAGCTTGTCTTCACAGGGCTGTGTAACACCAGAGAGAGCTTGTCTTCACAGGGCTGTGTAACACCAGAGAGAGCTTGTCTTCACAGGGTTATGCAACACCAGAGAGAGCTTGTCTTCACAGGGCTGTGTAACACCAGAGAGAGCTTGTCTTCACAGGGCTGTGTAACACCAGAGAGTGCTTGCCTTCACAGGGCTGTGTAACACCAGAGAGAGCTTGCCTTCACAGGGTTATGCAACACTCAACTACACTCACTTTCCTGTGGTCAGGATAGAAGAGAGAGGAAAAATCACTGTCATTGTTACTGTTGGTAATACTGTATAGCTCGGTTTCTACCTAGTTCTGGACAACAAGGCATGCTAAATAGAGAATCTCCTTTGGGCATGTTTTTTAGTCCAGAACAAGGCTTAATCTGTGTTCAAGAAACCTGGCCTGTGAGTTCATCCCAGTAGGACAGATTATAAATTCTGTTGTCAACAGAAAATCTAATCTAAATTCTGTTCTATTCAACATCAAAGGATCGTGACACCAATATAATACCTTTATAACAAGTTACAACATATGTCTAGACCCTGAGCATTATGTGTACTGCTGAGTAAACAGGTTTCTACTTTAGGAGGCAGTCAGCATGCAAAGACAAGCAATACAACACAATGCTAAACATGCATTGTTTTATCGTGCATATTATTGAAAGCAATTCATATATAAACACACAAATCATCAGCATATCTCCGCACTCTGGGTCACATAAAAACCTGAATAAATGATAATGAAGTATTCACCACATGAACTAGGAGGAAAATGTTATACTTACAACTGACTGCCAAGAGCTCCAAAAGCGCATAGCACAGACGGACTACTAGCAGGTTCATGATGAGAGGAGAGAGTGGAGTGCAGGCTGAGCAGTGTGATGCAATGCCGGACAGGAATAAGACTTCTATATCCTCCCTGATTCCTATAACAGGAAGAAGGACATCTCACCAGACAGCGATGAGCAGAGATCCTCAGATTTCTGAAAGTTCCGATTTCAGTCATCATGGCCCACTGTCCAGATACAACGATATATGATGGAGAGAGAGAGAGAGAGAGAGAGAGACAGAGAGAGAGAGAGAGAGAGAGAGAGAGAGAGAGAGAGAGAGAGACAGAGAGAGAGAGAGAGAGAAAGGAAGAGCAACAAAGTGCACCTTTATAAACTGTCCCCCTTCTCTGACCCCCTGACTCTCCACAGGGGCCCTTACAGTACATTACACTGTCTCCATAGTAACATATCTCATGTCCTGTGTCATCAGCAGGAGGTTCACACAGATTTTCCTCCTGTGGAAGTTCTCAATGGACCTCTGTGTGAGAGTGTGTGTGTGTGTGTGTGTGTGTGTGTGTGTGTGTGTGTGTGTGTGTGTGTGTGTGTGTGTGTGTGTGTGTGTGTGTGTGTGTGTGTGTGTTTGTGTGTGCGTGCGTGTGTGCGTGCGTGCGTGCGTATGTGTCTTGGAGATTAATTCTGAATGACAAAGCAGTATTTTATACAGTCATACCATCTGTATAACACAAATGTATTTCCCTCTGTAGAATCAACATTAGACACTGTTCTAGACTGAAGTGTTAACACTGGGCTTCTTGAGGTGTGCCATCTCACTTTCCAGGGGTCCTTCCATATAAAAAATCTGGACAGATTTGACATAATTACAGTGGATAGTACAACAGGGTAAGCATTACACCCCCCTTGTGGAAGACTCTCTCCTGAGTCCTGACCTGTCCTTGTCCCACATTTAGGGAATGAATAATTCATACTGTATTTCACCCAGAAGAATATGGCTTCTCTTTACTGCTCTTCCCACAGCAAGGTATTTTCTGAACCCAAGGTCCTTAACTGGCAGGTATAACCAAGGACAGATACTCTATACAGTATATAGGGCAGTGAATATAACCCAATGAGAATGGATATAACCCAATGAGAATGGATATAACCCTATGAGAATGGATATAACCCTATGAGAATGGATATAACCCTATGAGAATGGATATAACCCTATGAGAATGGATATAACCCTATGAAAATGGATATAACCCAACGAGAATGGATATAACCCAATGAGAATGGATATAACCCTATGAAAATGGATATAACCCTATGAGAATGGATATAACCCTATGAGAATGGATATAACCCTATGAAAATGGATATAACCCAATGAGAATGGATATAACCCTATGAAAATGGATATAACCCTATGAGAATGGATATAACCCTATGAGAATGGATATAACCCTATGAAAATGGATATAACCCTATGAGAATGGATATAACCCTATGAAAATGGATATAACCCAATGAGAATGAATATAACCCAATGAGAATGGATATAACCCAATAAGAATAAACTCTCACTGAAATGGGTTGGTTGGTTAGTTGGTTAGTTAAGTTGGTTGGTTGGTTGGTTGGTTAGTTAGCGTGTTTGTTGTGAGTAAGGATTTATTCAAAGACATACTGCATATATATGACATCATACACACTATATTCTGTCTACATATGGTCTAGTTTTCACTAACATTGTTTAAACACAAACGTGTGAAAGCTGGAAATCAAGGTTCCTGCACATATGCTTGGTTTATTCTGTTAGTGCAAACGTGGCTCAGTAACATTGTCTCCTCTATCACGAGCATATACCTACATAATATACAGTATTTTATTCACGTCTATATACATCATTGATCACGAGTAGGGCGAGACAGAAGCTGCTTCAGCATACACCTGTCTGTGCCAACACAACATATTTTACACACAATGAGATTGTGGTTATACTCTAACAGTTCCAGTTGGAAGGAAAGCATCTCTGGAGTGAGAAGGCCATTATAGTTTGGCCTCAATTGGTACCTGTGTGTCTGTGTCACATGAGGTGGCCACCTAACAGCCCTGTGCACCACATGCACACGGAAATCTACAGTACACACACACACACATGCACATAGACATCCTGTTTGTGCCTGTAGATATGTTCTCTGGGAAGAGGGAACATACCATCACCTTTCTCCTTCCCTGTAATGGTGACACCTGGGAGGAGTTACCACAGTATGGCTTCAAGTCGCACACTATGAATCACGTCAACCCACGCAGCCAGCGGTTTGTATTGATCCCTGATGAGAACTACAGACAAACATGAGAAGAACACGGGGACTCACAGACTCATGGGACGGATGTTAGGTCTGCACAAAGTCATTTGTGTGCTTGTGTAGCGTTTCAACCTGCACTGACACAGTCTACTGTCCAGATCAGTGGTCATTTTAATGAAAGATGGAAGGAAGAATGGATAAAAAGACAGAGGAAGGGATCAAATCAAATCAAATGCTACTGGTCGCATTACACATATTAGCAGATGTTATGCTGGTGTTCCTAACTGCATCTAACAATACACAACAATATGCACAAATCTAAAAAGTAAAATAATGTATATATATATATTTATATGTGTATATATATATATATGTATATATATATATACCAAATCAAATGTTAATTGTCACATGCGCCGAATAGAACAGGTGTAGACCTTACAGTGAAATGCTGAATACAAGCCCTGAACCAACAATGCAGTTCAAGAAATAGACTTAAGAAAAATATTTACTAAATAAACAAAAGTAAAATAATAAATCAATCAATCAAATCAATCAAAAAGTAACACAATAAATGTACATAACAATAACGAGACTCTATACAGGGTGTTACGGTACAGAGTCAATGTGGAGGCTCTATACAGGGTGTTACGGTACAGAGTCAATGTGGAGGCTCTATACAGGGTGTTACGGTACCGAGTCAATGTGGAGGCTGTATACAGGGTGTTACGGTACAGAGTCAATGTGGAGGCTCTATACAGGGTGTTACGGTACAGAATCAATGTGGAGGCTCTATACAGGGGTTACTGGTACTGAGTCAATGTGGGGTACAGGTTAATCAAGGTAATTTGTAAAGTGACTATGCATAGATAAATAGTCTGGGTGGCCATTTGATTAACTGTTCAACAGTCTTATAGCTTGGGGGTAGAAGCTGTTAAGGAGCCTTTTGGTCCTAGACTTGGTGCTCCGGTACCGCTTGCCGTGCAGTAGTAGAGAGAACAGTCTATGACTTGGGTGACTGGAGTCTTTGACAATTTTTGGGGCCTTCCTCTGACACCGCCTGGTATAGAGGTCCTGGATGGCAGGAAGCTTGGCCCCAGTGATGTACTGGGCCGTACGCACTACCCTCTGTTGCGGCTTACGGTCAGATGCCGAGCAGTTGCATCATATATAGCATCCCATCATATATATATATATATATATATATATATATATATATATATATATATATATATATATATATATATATATATATATATATATGATGGGATGTATTGACATTATGGACAGTATGTTGATAGAATATTTAGTATTTCTGTAGAATACGTAGATAGAATACTATATGTACAGAAATAGTTGAATAGGGTGGCCTTGACTAGAATACAGTATATATATATAAAGTGGGTAACAGTATGTAAACATTATTAAAGTGACCAGTGTTCCATGTCTATGTACATAGGGCAGAAGCCTCTAAGGTGCAGGGTAGAGTAACCGGGTGGTAGCCGGCTAGTAACAGTGACTAAAGTTCAGGGCAGGGTACTGGGCGGAAGGAGAAAGGGAAGGAAAAGTGGGATGTAGAAGAATGAGAAGGCATTGTAGAAGGCAGAAGTATTCAGACAGGCAAGTTTAAAGGGCCCAGTTTTGTCAAAAATGTGATTTCCCTGTGTTTTATATATACTTCCACACTATGAGGTTGAAATAATCGAGTAACATTTAGAAAATGATGATAATGCTCTTTTGGTGTTTTAGCTGTTTGAAAAGACAGAAACTATAGCCTGTTTTGGTGGGATGGAGTTGTGGCCTGCCTGGTGACATCACCAAGCAGTAACTTGGTTCATAGACCAATAAGAAAGAGAGTTCCAAACCTCTCAGCCAATAACAGCTAGTTTTCAGACCACTCCCAGACAGTCCTAGCAAAATTCTTGCTTGAGAAGTAGCTTTTTGCTAAGAAGCTATTTTTGTTTATTTTGGACTACTTTAATTGAAAACAAATCACAGTAAGATACTTAATTATTACCCATAAATTATTTGATATTGAGATAAAAATGGTTGCATTGGTCCTTTAAGCACAGCAATAATCATACAACGCCATTGTCTTTTCCCGCTCCCTCTCTCTCAGACTGACACTATCATATACCATCCAGCCAAACTACACAATAACCAACATACCTGGAGACTTTTCTGTGACCAGACAACATATTCAGTTCCACCTCCCTAAACGATCTCTTTTCTTCCCCCACTATTAGCAGACAATGAATGTCAGAACACAAATAATCAAGTCCCTAGAGAGAACAGGGAGGGATAATTCAAGGGATGGCTGTCTTTGGGATGTACTTGTTCAGTCTCAGCTTTGTGTCTGTCACATCACCATCTGACAGCCACGGTCATGTTCATTAGGTCATCAAACAGAAGAAAACACACTGAAACAGAGAGGGACTACCTGAATTTGTCCCTATTTTTAGTTTCCGGTGCAAAGTGTTTTGGTTTGTTGTGCGCTAATGAATAAGACTTTGTTACGTAGAGACACGGTAGGGTGGACAATAACCACAATAACAGGAACAGTCGAGGGAGAGCAGGTATGGTTACTATATAAAAAGGTGATGGGTATTTCACAGCTGTTCTGTCTGGGTGTGAGACGAGGGGGAGGGGGTGAAGACTTGTCTGTAGACAGTGTTTAGTTGACTGTCAGAAGGGTGAGTAGGTTAATGATGCTTTGGATGTACATTTTCTGTTTGCAGTCTTTTGGTAAAAATGAAAATGTAAGACATTGAAGAAGACATAAGTGATGATTTGGTCTTTGGTAACACATATCACACTTGTAACATAAATATTGAAAACCTTTTTTTATGAAATATTAAGTGCATTAGATAGAGCACAATTGGTGAATGTGTTTATACACAGGGGTCTGAGCATGCTCAGAGCTGTCAGCTTGGATGATCTGGGAGATTTTATGGATATGAGGAAATTGATAGATTAATTAAGAATTATTGTGTGATTCTAACTAATCGTTCATGTCTGCGTTGGAACAGACCAGACCAGACCAGTCCAGACCAGACCAGTCCAGACCAAACCAGACCAAACCAGACCAGACCAGTCCAGACCAAACCAGACCAAACCAGACCAGACCAGACCAGACCAGTCCAGACCAAACCAGACCAGTCCAGACCAGTCCAGACCAGACCAGTCCAGACCAGACCAGTCCAGACCAGTCCAGACCAGACCAGTCCAGACCAGACCAGACCAGACCAAACCAGTCCAGACCAGTCCAGACCAGACCAGTCCAGACCAGACCAGCACAGACCAGTCTCACCTTAAACATCCCTTTCCCACATCCCCCACCCCTTTTCTATTGTTCACTTGAATTAATCCACTTTTCATGTATTTTACTTTCATCTATTATCATTCATATATTCATTCCCTCCCAGGTGTACTGGGCCAGAGGATCATCGGGGGTCAGGAGGTGATGCCCTACTCTATAAAATACCAAGCCTCCATCCGGCACCCTCATACACCCTCAGTGGGTGGTGTCTGCTGCCCACTGCTGGAAACCATGAGTAGTGCAACTTCAAATTCATTTTGTAAAGGTCGCGTTGACATGCTCAGATGTTGCATGCATCAACCAATAGTTGCGTGCCACGTCATCGACCGTGTCATCGACTGACAGATTGCTATATCATATGATGTGATTAGCTGATAGTTGAAATACCCATCAAGGCATTGTAAGATGCGGCATGCGTCAGACACAACTGGGCAGAGGAACGCGTCTACAGTCTCTTTCAACAGCCACTGTGTCTGGAGTGCATCCAGTCTGGCTAATCTCGACCACCAGCTGGCTCTCTCTCCCAACCTTCCTCAGTCTGGCTAATCTCGACCACCGGCTGGCTCTCTCTCCCAACCTTCCTCAGTCTGGCTAATCTCGACCACCGGCTGGCTCTCTCTCCCAACCTTCCTCAGTCTGGCTAATCTCGACCACCGGCTGGCTCTCTCTCCCAACCTTCCTCAGTCTGGCTAATCTCGACCACCGGCTGGCTCTCTCTCCGAACCTTCCTCAGTCTGGCTAATCTCGACCACCGGCTGGCTCTCTCTCCGAACCTTCCTCAGTCTGGCTAATCTCGACCACCGGCTGGCTCTCTCTCCGAACTTTCCTCAGTCTGGCTAATCTCGACCACCGGCTGGCTCTCTCTCCGAACCTTCCTCAGTCTGGCTAATCTCGACCACCGGCTGGCTCTCTCTCCGAACCTTCCTCAGTCTGGCTAATCTCGACCACTGGCTGGCTCTCTCTCCCTACCTTCCTCAGTCTGGCTAATCAAGACCACCGGCTGGCTCTCTCTCCGAACCTTCCTCAGTCTGGCTAATCTCGACCACCGGCTGGCTCTCTCTCCGAACCTTCCTCAGTCTGGCTAATCTCGACCACCGGCTGGCTCTCTCTCCGAACCTTCCTCAGTCTGGCTAATCTCGACCACCGGCTGGCTCTCTCTCCGAACCTTCCTCAGTCTGGCTAATCTCGACCACCAGCTGGCTCTCTCTCCAAACCTTCTTCGGTCTGGAAATTGAGGCTACCAATAGTACTACATGATAGGTTATGATACCATCATAGGATAGAGTTAGGCATTTATAAATGGTACTAGTACTCCCTATATGTAGCTTCATTATTTTGTATTTTATTCATCTTGTGAGTAGTCGTGTTATTTTTTATTATTCCTGATTTTTAACAAATTCAAATTTGATATACATTTTTTTTGTCATTTAGCAGACACTCTTTGCGACTTACAGGAGCAATTAGTGTTCAGTGACTTGCTCAAGGACACATCGGCAGATTTTTCACTTAGTCATCTCCGGGATTCGAACCAGCGACCTTGTTTTCAGATCTCTCCAGAGATGTTCGATCGGGTTCAAGTCTGGGCTCTGCCTGGGCCACTCAAGGACATTCAGAGACTTGTCCCGAATCCACTCCTGCGTTGTCTTGGCTGTGTACTTAGGGTCGTTGTCCTGTTGGAAGGTGAACCTTCACCCCAGTCTGAGGTCCTGAGCGCTCTAGAACAGGTTTTTATCAAGGATCTCTCTGTACTTTGCTCCCTTCATTGTTCCCTTGATCCTGACTAGTCTCCCAGTCCCTGCCTCTGAAAAACATCCCCACAGCATGATGCTGCCACCATCATGCTTCACCGTAGGGATGGTGCCAGGTTTCCTCCAGACGTGACGCTTGGCATCAGACAATAGAATCTTGTTTCTCATGGTCTGAGAGTCTTTAGGTGCCTTTTGGCAAACTCCAAGCTGGCTGTCATGTGCCTTTTACTGAGGAGTGGCTTCCGTCTGGCCACTCTACCATAAAAAGCCTGATTGTTGAAGTGCTGCAGAGATTGTTGTCCTTCTGGAAGGTTCTCCCATCTCCACAGAGGAACTCTAGAGCTCTGTCAGAGTGACCATCGGGTTCTTGGTCACCTCCCAGACCAAGGCCCTTCTCCCCCGATTGCTCAGTTTGGCCGGGTGACCAGCTCTAGGAGTCTTGGTGGTTCCAAACTTCACCCATTTAAGAATGATGGAGGCCACTGTGTTCTTTGGGACCTTTAATACGGCAGGCATTTTTTGGTACCCTTCCCCAGATCTGTGCCTCAACATAGTCCTGTCTCGGAGCTCTACAGACAATTCCTTAGACCTCGTGGCTTGGATTTTGCTCTGACATGCACTGTCAACTGTGGGACCTCATATAGACAGGTGTGAGCCTTTCCAAATCATGTCCAATCAATTTAATTTACCACAGGTAGACTCCAATCAATTTGTAGAAACATCTCAAGGACGATCAATG
The DNA here is from genome assembly GCF_965601325.2 of Salmo salar. Lineage (NCBI taxonomy): Eukaryota > Metazoa > Chordata > Actinopteri > Salmoniformes > Salmonidae > Salmo > Salmo salar. The sequence continues at coordinate 95,179,741 of NC_138302.1, read as the reverse complement.
GAAACAGGATGAACCTGAGCTCAATTTTGTCTCATAGCAAAGGGTCTGAATACTTATGGAAATAAGGTATTTCTGTTTCTTATTTTTAATACATTTGCAAAAATGTCCAAAAACCTGTTTTCGCTTTGTCATTATGGGGTATTGTGATGTCATTATGGGGTATTGTGATGTCATTATGGGGTATTGTGATGTCATTATGGGGTATTGTGTTAAGATTGCAGAATTTTATTTTTTATTTCATCCATTTTAGAATAAAGCTGTAACGTAACAAAATGTGGAAAAATTCAAGGGGTCTGAATACTTTCCCAAGGCACTGTATGTGACTTAGTATGTCTTAGAAAACACTTTATACATCCTATTCATTGCATCTGTTGAGAGATAACAGACATTAATGCATCATCTGCATGTTTCTAAGGGAGTGCTTTTGCCCTGTGCTTTTCCATGTCTCTACAATAAAACAATAAAGATTCATATTTTTACCAAGCTGTTCCGTTACTAATCAGTAGCTACTCATCAACAAAACAAATTATATTTTATCAGCACACAAATCTCATTCTGTGAACTTTATACACTGCCACAAAGAGAACACTTACAGTCAGCTGTAAACACCCCCAACTCATCCAGACCTATCAGAGAGGGGGAGGATATACACGCAACAGGGATTGGCTATAAAGCAACTCCCGCCCCCTCATCTATTACAGAACAAGGTAGACTCACACTTCCACAAAGTAAGATAAACTCAACAATAACAGACACAAAGACCTACGAGCAGATACCCAGGCACAGACTCAGAAGCTAGGATAACACAGATACCCAGGCACAGACTCAGAAGCTAGGATAACACAGATACCCAGGCACAGACTCAGAAGCTAGGATAACACAGATACCCAGGCACAGACTCAGAAGCTAGGATAACACAGATACCCAGGCACAGACTCAGAAGCTAGGATAACACAGATACCCAGGCACAGACTCAGAAGCTAGGATAACACAGATACCCAGGCACAGACTCAGAAGCTAGGATAACACAGATACCCAGGCACAGACTCAGAAGCTAGGATAACACAGATACCCAGGCACAGACTCAGAAGCTAGGATAACACAGATACCCAGGCACAGACTCAGAAGCTAGGATAACACAGATACCCAGGCACAGACTCAGAAGCTAGGATAACACAGATACCCAGGCACAGACTCAGAAGCTAGGATAACACAGATACCCAGGCACAGACTCAGAAGCTAGGATAACACAGATACCCAGGCACAGACTCAGAAGCTAGGATAACACAGATACCCAGGCACAGACTCAGAAGCTAGGATAACACAGATACCCAGGCACAGACTCAGAAGCTAGGATAACACAGATACCCAGGCACAGACTCAGAAGCTAGGATAACACAGATACCCAGGCACAGACTCAGAAGCTAGGATAACACAGATACCCAGGGACAGACTCAGAAGCTAGGATAACACAGATACCCAGGCACAGACTCAGAAGCTAGGATAACACAGATACCCAGGGACAGAGCTGAAATGGGAGACCTACCGATCCAGATGCTCCACGGTAAGGACCAGCGGTCGTGGCTCCACCACCCACCCAGCCAGCGTGTACCAGGACGGGATAACAGTAGAGGGGCTCATTCGTCGGTCCCTGGAGGCCAAGGAGTTCGCCTACTGCCCCTACAGCCGGTTCAGGGTGGGGGCAGCCCTCCTGGCCCATGACGGCAAGGTGTTCACAGGTGAGCTATCTGCTCAATAGATTGATTAATTGATTGATTGAGTTTATGGGGCAATTTAAAAAGATACCACTGTCAATCAGTACTTACGTTCAGTTATCTTTATTAGACCAGGTAAGTGAATTGAAAGATGTGGGAATATTCTCAGTGGTGAGAGATTGAACAGGCTAAGTGTTGTTACTACATTAATGTAAACATGTGCAGAGCCTGTCTCTGGAATAAAATGCTTTTATGTTGCGTTCACAAAGATAGATTTACTTATGATCTATTTCTTAATTATAATCAATAACTCTCCAGTTCGGAGGCTTTGTGAGTATTTCATCACATGACAATATCATCATTTTTACACTGTAAAGTGTTAAAGTTGATAGTGTACAGTAACAATATCATCCTTTTTACACTGTAAAGTGTTAAAGTTGATAGTGTACAGTAACAATATCATCCTTTTTACACTGTAAAGTGTTAAAGTTGATAGTGTACACTCAAAGCTTGGTTTCAATCTGGAGCAGGGGCGTGTAAGGGTGTCAAATGCAACGCTCCAAGGTTCATATCTGTTTTTGCCATTTCTGACTACTCATCATAAGGAATTGTTTCATGAGTCCATCTGACTAAGCATTATAGTGAAGCAAACCTGCGATGTACATACAGTATGATGTAGTTCTGTCTGTCCAAGATCTGCACTTCGGGAGATTATTTCCTCAGTCAGCATTGGAATTTAGTCAGTCAGAATTTAGTCAGTCAGAATTTAGTCAGTCAGTCAGTCAGTAAATTGGGCAAGAAGCCTTTTTGTGCACAAGTATAATTAACAGTCAGTAATTCAGAGTTTCATTAACTTTGAAGAGTATATTATGTTATTTTGGCTGACTGATTTTGAATAACCTGTTAATGATGATTGGAGGGGAGACCATCTAAACTAAGTTATCTCCGTGGCATAAAGACATGCTTTTAGCCAAACAGAGCAATTAGCATATTGGCCTGTTCGGACACACATTTTTTCTCGAGGTCAGCCGAAGTTCTAGGAGCCGAAATCTCAGCCCCATCGTCCGTGATTGGTCACCTGTAGGGATTCTTCAATAAAGTAAGTGTTGTCAGTAAGTGTTGCACATTTTTTCATTGAGAAATACTGCACCAAACATGTTAGTTAGATGTAATAAATTGCGCAACTAAGATCTTTCTCTGCAAAAATTTCAAAATGAATGACAGATTTCTTGAGTTATTTTAGATTAATTCTGACCTTTTTGAGGAATGTATACTGGCTACGGAATCTGAAATATGACAAACAGTACTATTACTCTTTTTAAGCGAAGGTCTTTTAAGGGAGTATACGAGTACACTCGTTCGGTTTGCCTAGCGGACTTCGGCTAGCCGTCAGCTGAACTGAAGCATGCTGACCAGAGGTAGAAAAACTACTACATCCTCATACTTGAGTAAAAGTAAAGATGCCTTAATAGAAAATGACTCAAGTAAAAATGAAAGTCACCCAGTAAAATACTACTTGATTAAAAGTCTGAAAGCATTTGGTTTTAAATATACTTTAGTATCAGGAGTAAATGGAATTGCTAAAACTCCAACACTCCTACACTCAGACATCATTTACAGATAGCCAGGGGCACACTCCAACACTCCTACACTCAGACATCATTTACAAACAAAGCATTTGTGATTAGTGAGTCCACCAGATCAGAGGCAGCAGTGAAGCATTCAAAATATAACGAGTACTTTTGGGTGTCAGGGAAAATGTATGGAATAAAAAGTACATTATTGTCTTTAGGAATGTAGTGAAGTAAAAGTAAAAATATAAATAGTAAAATACAGATACCCCCAAAAAACTACTTAAGTAGTACTTTAAAGTATTTTTACTTAAGTATTTTACACCACTGATGCTGACGACATGGAAATAAGTGTTGCATAAAGTCAGAGATGATTTCAAGTGTTATACTCCGTACAATTTCAAAAATCAATAACAAAAATGAAAATCAAATGATTGATCAATTAATCAAGCTCATTAGAGGGGACAGGCAGGACATCTCTTCAGCTCTGCCTGGTCTACCTGACTGTTGGTGAATCAGAGATGTTAACCCCAATATAATGTGAAGCTCTGTTAGACCATGGGAAACTCTCTATACTTGCACACTCATCTTCTGCACATCTATCACTCCAGTATCTCTACTTGCACACTCATCTTCTGCACATCTATCACTCCAGTATCTCTACTTGCACACTCATCTTCTGCACATATATCACTCCAGTATCTCTACTTGCACACTCATCTTCTGCACATATATCACTCCAGTATCTCTACTTGCACACTCATCTATCACTACAGTATCTTTACTTGCACACTCATCTTCTGCACATCTATCACTCCAGTATCTCTACTTGCACACTCATCTTCTGCACATCTATCACTCCAGTGTTTAATTGCTATATCGTAATTATTTCGCCACTATGGCCTATTTATTGCCTTACCTCCCTTATCCTACCTCATTTGCACACACTGTATATAGACTTTTTCTACTGTATTATTGACTGTATGTTTGTTTATTCCATGTGTAACTCTGTGTTGTTGTTTGTGTTGAACTGCTTTGCTTTATCTTGGCCAGGTCGCAGTTGTAAATGAGAACTTGTTCTCAACGAGCCTACCTGGTTAAATAAAGGTGAAATAAAATAAATTAAAAAACATGACAGTAAATGTGATGTTATCTCTTTAGGCTGCAATGTGGAGAATGCGTGTTACAACCTGGGGGTGTGTGCAGAGAGGAACACCATCTCTAAAGCAGTGCCAGAGGCTTACAGGAGCTTCAAGGCCATCGCTATCGCCAGGTAAAGTTCACGAAGTAGGTGTTCTTGGAACTGTTCTAGTTTACGTCCCAAATCTCTTCCAAGTTTTCACCACTCTAATGCTGACCCCTAGTGTCAAGAACGTGCTATAACATCTTGATAACAGTCAAGCGTTCTGTAACAACTGTGTCAGAGGGGCATAGTGCAGTGTGCAAGGATATTGGTTTTATTTTCATCAACTGTATTGTAAAATGTCTTGTATCTATAATATCTGCAGTGACTTAATCGACCAATTCATCTCACCATGCGGCGGCTGCAGGCAGTTCATGAGAGAGGTAAGGATCATTCAAGCCTGGCATCAAGCCTGGAAGTTGAGAACAGGTATCAGTGTCATTTACAGCATCTTTACTGTAGGACTACTGTGTCTCCTTCCGTTACTATGCCTTTTGAGTGCTTATTGGTCCATGTTACATCCTGGTTACCAAGGTAGTTGTAGAGCAAGAAATGTTATCCAAGGTGTCCATGTACTACAACATGCTTATGCTTGTCTCTCCTCTTCCTTCTCCTCCTCCTCCCCCTCTCCTCCTCCTCTTCCTCCTCCCCCTCCCCCCTTTCCTCCTCTTCCTCCTCCCCTTCCCCCTTTTCCTCCTCTTCCCCCTCTTCCTCCTCCCCCTCCTCTTCCCCCTCTTCCTCCTCCTCCTCCCCCCCTCTTCCTCCACTTCTTCCTCCCCCCTTCCTCTTCCTCCTCCCCCTCCTCTTCCTTCTCTTCCTTCTCCTCTTCCTCTTCCACCTCCTCCTTTCCACTTTGGGGCCAGCTGGGACGTGTATCTGTCCTAGCCAGACGGCTCGTACGTAGAAATGAACATAAGCGATCTGCTTCCTGTCTCCTTCGGACCTGAAGACCTTAAGACCTGTCCATGAAAAAACTCTTAACGATCCCCAACCAGTATTAACCTGTTAATATCCTACCTGTTAACCTATTACCTGTACACTGCCTGTTCTAACTACCCGTGTTTCATATTTAATCCTATTAGGAAACATAAAGCATTGGTGCTTTTATAAATCAGGAGAGAGGAGTAGTTAAAGCCACTGTTATAAATTATCAATATATATTTTATAAGTAATATATATGTCTGGAAATCTATTGGAGAGATGCAACACCATTCTTCCACGAGAAAGTCCATAATTTGGTATTTTGTTGATGGTGGTGGAAAACGCCGCTCCAGAATCTCCAATAAGTGTTGAATTGGGTTGAGATTGGGAGACTATGGCTGCGTTTACACTTTCTTGCCACTAATTGGTCTTTTTGACCAAAAATAACACTAATTGGTCTCTTTTCACATCAGATATTTTTAAGATCTGATTAGTCAAAATACCAATGAGTGAAAAAAAAGATCAGAATTGGGCTGCCTGTCTAAACCCACCCACACACACACACACACACACACACACACACACACACACACACACACACACACACACACACACACACACACACACACACACACACACACACACACACACCCACACACACCTATTAAACCACCTATGTGCCTTTGGAATGTTAATTGCTTAATTAACTCAGAAAACACACCTGTGTGGAAGCATCTGCTTTCAATATACTTGGCAATGTATCAAGTATTTCCTTTATTTTGGCAGTTACCTGTATATCATTGAAATATAGTAGATTGAGGATGAGGATGACTGGATTGAGGATGACTGGATGTAGAATTCTATGCATTTTCATTGTTAATGTATATAAAATTGTAAGTAACTTTACATATTTAAGTGCATTGATCAATTTGTTGTGTATTAAATAAATACGTAAAATGTTTGTCTCATTTAGCTGGTATTTTTCTTCAATCTAATTCTGTGAGTGATAGATTGAGAAAAAGTGTATTTGTGTTAAGTATGCATATAGGCAATATGAAATACGTATGAACAGCACATCAAATAATTATATATTATTCACATTTTCACAAATAAACAGTACATACAAATATTTTAAAATGGTCTACAGTACTACCGATTCTCCCAAACAGCTGATATAAAAAATTAAAGGGGCAGTGCAGTTTTTTTTATGTAAGGGGGGTGGGCCCTAGATCGTCCTACCAGCCAATCAGGGTTGTGTATGTAAATATCTTCAAATTTGTTGCCTAACGCCTACATGATCAGACTGAGTATTTCAAAGGCCAAAGAAGGCTCATTCATTAAATAGTACCCGAAAAACACCAGTCTCAACATCAACAGTGAAGAGGCGACTCCGGGATGATGGCCTTCTAGGCAGAGTTGCAAAGAAAAAGCCATCTCAGACTGGCCAATAAAAAGAAAAGATTAAGATGGGCAAAAGAACAGACACTGGACAGAGGAATTCTGCCTAGAAGGCCAGCATCCCGGAGTCGCCTCTTCAATGTTGACGTTGAGACTGGTGTTTTGCGGGTACTATTTAATGAAGCTGTAGTTGAGGACTTGTGAGGCGTCTGTTTCTCAAACTAGACACTCTAATGTACTTGTCCTCTTGCTCAGTTGTGCACCGGGGCCTCCCATTCCTCTTTCTATTCTGGTTAGAGCCAGTTTGTGCTGTTCTGTGAAGGGAGTAGTACACAGCGTTGTACGAGATCTTCAGTTTCTTTGCAATTTCCCGCATGGAATAGACTTCATTTCTCAGAACAAGAATAGACTGATGACTTTCAGAAGAAAGTTCTTTGTTTCTGGCCATTTTGAGCCTGTAATCAAACCCACAAATACTGATGCTCCAGAAACTCAACTAGTCTAAAGAAGGCCAATTGTATTGCTTCTTAAATCAGCACAACAGTTTTCAGCTGTGCTAACATAATTGCAAAAGGGTTTTCTAATGATAGATTTGCCTTTTAAAATGATAAACTAGGATTAGCTTACACAACGTACCATTGGAACACAGGAGTGATGGTTGCTGATAATGGGCCTCTGTATGCCTATGTAGATATTCCATAAAAAAAACAAAAAAATAAATAAATAAAATCAGCCGTTTCCAGCTACAATAGTCATTTACAATATTAACAATGTCTACACTGTATTTCTGGTTAACTTGATGTTATTTAATGGACAAAAAATGTGCTTTTCTTTCTAAAACAAGGACATTTTTAAGTGACCCCAAACTTTTGAACGGTAGCCTGTATATAGAGTTGAAGTCGGAAGTTTACATACACCTTAGCCAAATACATTTAAACTCAGTTTTTCACAATTCCTGACATTTAATCCTAGTAAAAAATCCGTGTTTTAGGACTGTTAGGCTCACCACTTTATTTTAAGAATGTGAAATGTCAGAATAATAGTAGAGAGAATGATTTATTTCAGCTTTTATTTCTTTCATCACAATCCCAGTGGGTCAGAAGTTTACATACACTCAATTAGTATTTGGTAGCATTGCCTTTAAATTGTTTAACTTGGGTCAAACGTTTCAGGTAGCCTTCCACAAGCTTCCCACAATAAGTTGGGTGAATTTTGGCCCATTCCTCCTGACAGAGCTGGTGTAACTGAGTCAGGTTTGTAGGCCTCCTTGCTCGCACACGCTTTTTCAGTTCTGCCCACAAATTTTCTATAGGCTTGAGGTCAGGGCTTTGTGATGACCACTCCAATACCTTGACTTTGTTGTCCTTAAGCCATTTTGCCACAACTTTGGATGTACGCTTGGGGTCATTGTCCATTTGGAAGACCCATTTGCAACCAAGCTTTAACTTCCTGACTGATGTCTTGAGATGTTTCAATATATCCACGTAATTTTTCTTCCTCATGGTGCCATCCATTTTGTGAAGCGCACCAGTCCCTCCTGCAGCAAAGCACCCCCACAACATGATGCTGCCACCCCCGTGCTTCACGGTTGCGATGGTGTTCTTGGGCTTGCAAGTCTCCCCCTTTTTCCTCCAAACATAACGATGGTCATTATGGCCAAACAGTTCTATTATTGTTTCATCAGACCAGAGGACATTTCTCCAAAAAGTACGACCTTTGTCCCCATATGCAGTTGCAAACCGTAGTCTGGCTTTTTTATGGCGGTTTTGGAGCAGTGGCTTCTTCCTTGCTGAGCGGCCTTTCAGGTTATGTCGATATTGGACTCGTTTTACTGTGGATATAGATACTTTTGTACCCGTTTCCTCCAGCATCTTCACAAGGTCCTTTTCTGTTGTTCTGGGATTGATTTGCACTTTTCGCACCAAAGTACGTTCATCTCTAGGAGACAGAACGCGTCTCTTCCTGAGCGGTATGACTGCTGCGTGGTCCCATGGTGTTTATACTTGCGTACAATTGTTTGTACAGATGAACGTGGTACCTTCAGGTGTTTGGAACTTGCTCCCAAGGATGAACCAGACTTTTTCTGAGGTTTTGACTGATTTCTTTTGATTTTCCCATGATGTCAAGCAAAGAGGCACTGAGTTTGAAGGTAGGCCTTGAAATACATCCACAGATACACCTCCAATTGACTCAAATTATGTCAATTAGCCTATCAGAAGCTTCTAAAGCCATGACGTAATTTTCTGGAATTTTCCAAGGTGTTTAAAGGCACAGTCAACTTAGTGTATGTAAACTTCTGACCCAATGGAATTGTCATACAGTGAATTATAAGTGAAATAATCTGTCTGTAAACAATTGTTGGAAAATTGTCTTGTGTCATGCACAAACTAGATGTCCTAACCGACTTGCCAAAACTTTAGTTTGTTAACAAGAAATTTGTGGAGTGGTTGAAAAATGAGTTTTAATGACTCCAACCTATGTGTATGTAAACTTCCAACTTCAACTGTATACACACACACACACACACACACACACACACACACACACACACACACACACACACATACAGTGTGTATACATACATACAGTATCTCACAAAAGTGAGTACACCCCTCACATTTTTGTAAATATTTGAGTATATCTTTTCATGTGATAACACTGAAGAAATGACACTTTGCTACAATGTAAAGTAGTGAGTGTACAGCTTGTATAACAGTGTAAATTTGCTGTCCCCTCAAAATAACACAACACACAGCCATTAATGTCTAAACCGCTGGCAACAAAAGTGAGTACACCCCTAAGTGAAAATATCCAAATTGGGCCCAAAGTGTCAATATTTAGTGTGGCCACCATCATTTTCCAGCACTGCCTTAACCCTCTTGGGCATGGAGTTCACCAGAGCTTCACAGGTTGCCACTGGAGTCCTCTTCCACTCCTCCATGACGACATCACGGAGCTGGTGGATGTTAGAGACCTTGCACTCCTCCACCTTCCGTTTGAGGATGCCCCACAGATGCTCAATAGGGTTTAGGTCTGGAGACATGCTTGGCCAGTCCATCACCTTTACCCTCAGCTTCTTTAGCAAGGCAGTGGTCGTCTTGGAGGTGTGTTTGGGGTTGTTATCATGTTGGAGTACTGCCCTGCGGCCCAGTCTCCAAAGGGAGGGGATCATGCTCTGCTTCAGTATGTCACAGTACATGTAGGCATTCATGGTTCCCTCAATGAGCTGTAGCTCCCCAGTGCCGGCAGCGCTCATGCAGCCCCAGACCATGACACTCCCACCACCATGCTGGACTGTAGGCAAGACACACTTGTCTTTGTACTCCTCACCTGGTTGCCGCCACACACGCTTGACACCATCTGAACCAAATAAGTTTATCTTGGTCTCATCAGACCACAGGACATGGTTCCAGTAATCCATGTCCTTAGTCTGCTTGTCTTCAGCAAACTGTTTGCGGGCTTTCTTGTGCATCATCTTTAGAAGAGGCTTCCTTCTGGGACGACAGCCATGCAGACCAATTTGATGCAGTGTGCGGCGTATGGTCTGAGCACTGACAGGCTGACCCCCCCCCACCCCTTCAACCTCTGCAGCAATGCTGGCAGCACTCATACGTCTATTTCCCAAAGACAACCTCTGGATATGACGCTGAGCACGTGCACTCAACTTCTTTGGTCGACCATGGCGAGGCCTGTTCTGAGTGGAACCTGTCCTGTTAAACCGCTGTATGGTCTTGGCCACCGTGCTGCAGCTCAGTTTCAGGGTCTTGGCAATCTTCTTATAGCCCAGGCCATCTTTATGTAGAGCAACAATTCTTTTTTTCAGATCCTCAGAGAGTTCTTTGCCATGAGGTGCCGTGTTGAACTTCCAGTGACCAGTCAGCATGAGGGAGTGTGAGAGCAGATGACACCAAATTTAACACACCTGCTCCCCATTCACACCTGAGACCTTGTAACACTAACGAGTCACATGACACCGGGGAGGGAAAATGGCTAATTGGGCCCAATTTAGACATTTTCACTTAGGGGTGTACTCACTTTTGTTGCCAGCAGTTTAGACATTAATGGCTGTGAGTTATTTTGAGGGGACAGCAAATTTACACCGTTATACAAGCTGTACACTCACTACTTTACATTGTAGCAAAGTGTCATTTCTTCAGTGTTGTCACATGAAAAGATATACTCAAATATTTACAAAAATGTGAGGGGTGTACTCACTTTTGTGAGATACTGTACATACATACATACATGTGTATCTATTCATCAATATCTTCTACGAGGTCTTCCTTACAATGTTGTTTTACATGTTTTGCGTCGTTGGGAAAAGCCTCTATCAATCCTTGATACAGTTTGGAAATCCACTTTGGAGGTTTGTCAGACTGCCTTGAAAAAAAGCATCCGTCTTGTCCAGTGTTAACTGTATAGAGAGAATAAAGTGTTGTACCTGAAAAAAATTCACCTCACCCCTTTCACTGACTGGTCTTCCCTGGCTGCCTTACCCTGCTGAGACCCCTGTCACCATCTGATCCTCCTAAAATGAGGCATGATAAAGAATTACCATAGTATACATTTATACATTATATTATCCAAGAACAGAATCAACGGCTCAATAATTGAAATTATCATTATTCCCAGATCCCAGACTGTAGCTTTAATCTTAAACTGCTGTCCTGTAGGTCTACCCATCAATTAAAGAGGGAACTTTGTATCAGTCACTAATATTGTTAATATAGGCCTACTGCAAAACTCACCTGAGCTCTGTCTGATCCTGCTAAGACATGATGAGCATAGTGTTGTGTACTGACTGCACTACAGAGCTGTATTCCCACGGGATGCCTGCAGGATGTGATGAGCATAGTGTTGTGTACTGACTGCACTACAGAGCTGCATTCCCACGGGATGCCTGCAGGATGTGATGAGCATAGTGTTGTGTACTGACTGCACTACAGAGCTGCATTCCCACGGGATGCCTGCAGGATGTGATGAGCATAATGTTGTGTACTGACTGCACTAGAGAGCTGCATTCCCACGGGATGCCTGCAGGATGTGATGAGCATAATGTTGTGTACTGACTGCACTAGAGAGCTGCATTCCCACGGGATGCCTGCAGGATGTGATGAGCATAGTGTTGTGTACTGACTGCACTACAGAGCTGCATTCCCACGGGATGCCTGCAGGATGTGATGAGCATAGTGTTGTGTACTGACTGCACTACAGAGCTGCATTCCCACGGGATGCCTGCAGGATGTGATGAGCATAATGTTGTGTACTGACTGCACTACAGAGCTGCATTCCCACGGGATGCCTGCAGGATGTGATGAGCATAGTGTTGTGTACTGACTGCACTAGAGAGCTGCATTCCCACGGGATGCCTGCAGGATGTGCGAGTCCCGACAGATCATTGATGCGTGGTCAGCATTTTTCATGCTGCGGGCGGGAGCAGGCCATCAGACAGACGACTTTGGGATGAAAATATTTTTTGTTGTCCCACAGATTATTTGGAAACAGTCTACTTTTTGCTTTGTATGCGTTAGCCTAAATATTGTATTAAAAAAACATATATTTTTTTGTATTCAAATTCAGTAGCCCACCTCTCCTAGTTGAGCGTGAGAGTTCGAGTGTGCCTAGTATGTGTGGTCTCATTGAAATAGAGTAGGCTGCCTACATGGGCAGAGAATCACGTGGAAGTTAACTTGAATAGGAAATTAACTTAAATAAGATTAGACTGTAGTTTACTACAGAGTCTGTAAATAAATATTGATAATGGAAAGAAGTGGAGGGTGCTCAACCAACGTGAGTCGAAGTTCAATCAAAAAATGCAATCATCATTGAAAAGGAAAAGGCACAATGCCCACATAGGTTAGCGAGCATTGAGCCTTTTCATTTTCAATAAATATTGATTACACATTTATTTCTCTCTGCCTGCAAATCGCCCTCCTAAAAGGACTATAGGCCTACGCAAAACGTAGCAAGTGTCACTACATTACAACGGCTTGATTTGTTTGATCTGAGCAATTCTTCTTAGCTAGCTACATAGCCGTCTTTGTATCAAAGATAATTGTGTTGTTTAGAGTAATTAGAGTAAATATCGAGGCTAGCTATCTTCGTCCTCCTAACGTAGTCAACACTGCTAGCTGCTAGCTAGCTAGTCATCACTGCTAGCTAGCCAACTTCTACCGACTAGCAGCACTGCAGAAACTATTACATTACAACGTAACGACTTGATTAGTGTGGTGTTAGTGTTAGTTAGCCAGCTACATAGTTATCTTTGCTGTCTTTGCATCTAAGATAATTGTGTAGTTTGAGTAATTATCGAGGTGAGCTAGCCAGCCGCGACGCGGCGCCAGACTTAGTCAACACACCTAGTCATCATTAACCCACTGCTAGCTAGCCAACCGTTACCGACTAGCAGCGCTGTAGATACTAATACTTTACAACGGAACGATTTGACTAGTGCAGTGTTAGCTAGCTAGCTACTTAGTTGTCTTTGTCATAGCTTGATAATTGTGTAGTTTAGTAATTACCGAGGTTAGCTAGCCAGCCATCGAGGTCAGCTAGCCAGCTATTTCCGTCCCCCGCGACGCCATTTTTCCTAACCCAGCCAACTATTACCGACGAGCAGCATTGTAGAAACTAAATACATTACAAGGAACGTCTTGATTAGTGTTATGTTAGCTAGCTAGCTACAAAGTTGCTTTGTATCATGACAAGGGGTAGTACTGAAACTAGCGAGGTTACCTAGCCAGCTACACGTTCAAAGTCAACAACGCAGCCACTGCTAGCTAGCCTACTCCACCAGCCAGCAGTACTGTATCATTTTTGTCATTTTAGTCAATAAGATTTTTGCAACGTAAGCTTAACTTTCTGAACATTCGAGACGTGTAGTCCACTTGTCATTCCAATCTCCTTTGCATTAGCGTAGGCTCTTCTGTAGCTTGTCTACTATGTGTCTGTCTATCCCTGTTCTCTCCCCTCTGCACAGGCCATACAAACGCTCCACACCGCGTGGCCGCTGCCACTCTAACCTGGTGGTCCCAGCGCACACGACCCACGTGGAGTTCCAGGTCTCCGGCAGCCTCTGGAACTGCCGGTCTGCGGCCAACAAGGCTGAGTTCATCTCAGCCTATGCTACCCTCCAGTCCCTAGACTTCCTGGCGCTGACGGAAACATGGATTACCACAGAGAACACTGCTACTCCTACTGCTCTCTCCTCGTCTGCCTACGTGTTCTCGCATACCCCTAGAGCATCGAGCCAGCGGGGTGGTGGCACTGGAATCCTCATCTCTCCCAAGTGGACATTCTCTCTTTCTCCCCTGACCCATCTGTCTATCTCCTCATTTGAATTCCATGCTGTCACAGTTACCAGCCCTTTCAAGCTTAACATCCTTATCATTTATCGCCCTCCAGGTTCCCTTGGAGAGTTCATCAATGAGCTTGACGCCTTGATAAGTTCCTTTCCTGAGGATGGCTCACCTCTCACAGTTCTGGGTGACTTTAACCTCCCCACATCTACCTTTGACTCATTCCTCTCTGCCTCCTTCTTTCCACTCCTCTCCTCTTTTGACCTCACCCTCTCACCTTCCCCCCCTACTCACAAGGCAGGCAATACGCTTGACCTCATCTTTACTAGATGCTGTTCTTCCACTAATCTCATTGCAACTCCCCTCCAAGTCTCCGACCACTACCTTGTATCCTTTTCCCTCTCGCTCTCATCCAACACTTCTCACTCTGCCCCTACTCGGATGGTATTGCGCCGTCCCAACCTTCGCTCTCTCTCTCCCGCTACTCTCTCCTCTTCCATCCTATCATCTCTTCCCTCTGCTCAAACCTTCTCCAACCTATCTCCTGATTCTGCCTCCTCAACCCTCCTCTCCTCCCTCTCTGCATCCTTTGATTTCCTCTGATCCCCTATCCTCCAGGCCGGCTCGGTCCCCCCCTCCTGCTCCGTGGCTCGACGACTCACTGCGAGCTCACAGAACAGGGCTCCGGGCAGCCGAGCGGAAATGGAGGAAAACTCGCCTCCCTGCGGACCTGGCATCCTTTCACTCCCTCCTCTCTACATTTTCCTCTTCTGTCTCTGCTGCTAAAGCCACTTTCTACCACTCTAAACTCCAAGCATCTGCCTCTAACCCTAGGAAGCTCTTCGCTACCTTCTCCTCCCTCCTGAATCCTCCTCCCCCCCCCCCTCCTCCCTCTCTGCGGATGACTTCGTCAACCATTTTGAAAAGAAGGTTGACGACATCCGATCCTCGTTTGCTAAGTCAAACGACACCGCTGGTCCTGCTCACACTGCCCTACCCTGTGCTTTGACCTCTTTCTCCCCTCTCTCTCCAGATGAAATCTCGCGTCTTGTGACGGCCGGCCGCCCAACAACCTGCCCACTTGACCCTATCCCCTCCTCTCTTCTCCAGACCATTTCCGGAGACCTTCTCCCCTACCTCACCTCGCTCATCAACTCATCCTTGACCGCTGGCTACGTCCCTTCCGTCTTCAAGAGAGCGAGAGTTGCACCCCTTCTGAAAAAACCTACACTCGATCCCTCCGATGTCAACAACTACAGACCAGTATCCCTTCTTTCCTTTCTCTCCAAAACTCTTGAACGTGCCGTCCTTGGCCAGCTCTCTTGCTATCTCTCTCAGAATGACCTTCTTGATCCTAATCAGTCAGGTTTCAAGACTGGGCATTCAACTGAGACTGCTCTTCTCTGTGTCACAGAGGCTCTCCGCACTGCTAAAGCTAACTCTCTCTCCTCTGCTCTCATCCTTCTAGACCTATCTGCTGCCTTTGATACTGTGAACCATCAGATCCTCCTCTCCACCCTCTCCGACCTGGGCATCTCCGGCACGGCCCACGCTTGGATTGCGTCCTACCTGACAGGTCGCTCCTACCAGGTGGCGTGGCGAGAATCTGTCTCCGCACCACGTGCTCTCACCACTGGTGTCCCCCAGGGCTCTGTTCTAGGCCCTCTCCTATTCTCGCTATACACCAAGTCTCTTGGCTCTGTCATATCCTCACATGGTCTCTCCTATCATTGCTATGCAGATGACACACAATTAATCTTCTCCTTTCCCCCTTCTGACAACCAGGTGGCGAATCGCATCTCTGCATGTCTGGCAGACATATCAGTGTGGATGACGGATCACCACCTCAAGCTGAACCTCGGCAAGACGGAGCAGCTCTTCCTCCGGGGAAGGACTGCCCGTTCCATGATCTCGCCATCACGGTTGACAACTCCCTTGTGTCCTTCAGGCTCTGATCAGGCCCTACACCCAAACAAGGGCACTGCGTTCATCCACCTCTGGCCTGCTCGCCTCCCTACCTCTGAGGAAGCACAGTTCCCGCTCAGCCCAGTCAAAACTGTTCGCTGCTCTGGCACCCCAATGGTGGAACAAGCTCCCTCACGACGCCAGGACAGCGGAGTCAATCACCACCTTCCGGAGACACCTGAAACCCCACCTCTTTAAGGAATACCTGGGATAGGATAAAGTAATCCTTCTAACCCCCCCTTAAAAGATGTAGATGCACTATTGTAAAGTGGTTGTTCCACTGGATATTATAAGGTGAATGCACCAATTTGTAAGTCGCTCTGGATAAGAGCGTCTGCTAAATGACTTATATGTAAATGTAAATGTAATGTAAATGTCGTCATTCTAGCTGCTTTCAGGTCAGTAGCCATACCTGCGAGATCAGGTGCGCGTGTGTTCTCAGTTAAATAGAGTAGGCTATAGCCTATACATGGGCGGAGAAGCACGTGCAGTTATCTTTCCAAGGAAATGTTCTTCCTAAATAGGCCTATGATTAGGCTATAGTTTACTACATTGTCTAGAAATAGGCCTAAATATTGATCAACCATATTTCTCCGTCTGAAAATATTCCCACTCCTAAAAAGGTGGGCTATAACAATAGCTCAAGAGAAAGTGCAAGTCACTCCAACTCTGCTCTCTTCAAACTACAGTACCAGTCAAACGTTTGGACATACTCATTCAAGGGTTTTTCTATATTTTGACTATTTTCTACATTGTCGAAAAATAGTTGAGAAATCAAAACTATGAAATAAAATATGGAATCATGTAGTAACCAAAAAAAAGTGTTAAACAAATCTAAATATATTTTAGATTCTTCAAAGTAGCCACCCTTTGCCTTGATGACAGCTTTGCACACTCTTGGCATTCTCTCAACCAGCTTCACCTGGAATGCTTTTCCAACAGTCTTGAAGGAGTTCCCACATATGCTGAGCACTTGTTGGCTGCTTTTCCCTCACTCTGCGGTCCAACTCATCCCAAAACATCTCAATTGGGTTAAGGTCGGTTGATTGTGGAGGCCAGGTCATCTGATGCAGCACTCCATCAAACTCCTTGGTCAAATAGTCCTTACACAACTTGGAAGTGTGTTTTGTGTCATTATCCTGTTGAAAAACAAATGATAGTCCCACTAAGCGCAAACCAGATGGGATGGCGTATCACTGCAGAATGCTGTAGTAGCCATGTTTGTTAAGTGTGCCTTGAATTCTAAATAAATCACATAGTGTCACCAGCACACCACCTCCTCTATGCTTCACAGTGGGAACCACACCTCCTCCTCCATGCTTCACAGTGGGAACCACACATGCAGATGTAGCGTGGTTCGCTCTGCATTGTGTAATTTAATGAGGAAACTGCATATAGTAAGGAAGAATGACAGGCCAGTTCTGAAAAATAATAGCCTTTATTTTCTAACAGTGGTATTAACAGGTGACATTACCTGCTCTCATGGTTCTGAATGTGGGGAATCATTAAAGTACAAAGTAAACATGGTCTGTCTGTTAAAAACATATAAATCAAATAAACAACCATAACAATAGCAAAATAAGGTAACCAATACTCATTGCATGATCAGCCAGATTATGAATAGTAATTTGCTGTGACACACACACAGAGAGAGACAGAGAGAGAGAGCGAGAGAGAGAGAGAGAGAGAGAGAGATTGCTGGAGGACAGTAACCTAACTAACCTGGGGGGCCAGCACAGGAAAAAAAAAAGAGAAATGTATGCACTCACTACTGTAAGTCGCTCTGGATAAGAGCGTCTGCTAAATCACTAACCTATGTTACTGTGTCAATACAATGTATGGGGTTTCTGTATTACCCTCCAGCATCCTGCTGCTGTAACCATGAAAACACACAACGCTGTATCGCAAAGCAGGATCAACGGGTCAGCCAACGAAATGATCAGAAATAAATGATCAGAAATATATTTCCAACATTAAGACTTGAAATGGGCATGCTATAACTGACTTGACAGTCCCAACAACTCTTAGCTTTTTAAATGAGCCAGACAAGAGCTGCGGTCTAATCATTAATCCAAACAGTTGCGTTTTGCAACGAAAACAAGAGTTTCTATTGGACAAATTCAGGTAGGTCCCGCCCCGTTTCGTTTGCTTCCGTTTCAGTTTGTTTTTTAACAGACCGGCGTAATGAATACGCCCCAGCTGTCTGTTAGTGATCCTGCTATGATACAGCCCTCAAGTGGACACTCACTGATTTACACAGAAAGACCACAGCCCTGTATGTCATGAGTCTATGTTCAGAACGCAGCAAACGGTAAACAAAAAAAAAAACACATTTTGAAACATGCAATTAGAAAGCCCATTTGTTTCAAAAGGTTTTCTCCAGTTTTATGCCTAATGAACACAGAGATACAGCCGTGGGAAGAGCTAGAGACGGGTTCAAGTCCATTTGAAATAAATTGAATGACTTTGACACCAACACTGATTTGATAGGTAGTCTACTGCTTTACAGAGCCAGAACAATTCCCACCATGAGCAGTCATAAAATAATACTAAATAAAAAGTAGTTACTGTGTTAAGATTCAGGCATTGTTTTTGTTTTAACTGGAAGAGATTCTGAATATTGTCTGGTTTGAGCGCTGTACTGTATAAATAAGAAGAGATAAATATGTTGATCGCTCTATGGGAATAATCACAGTACATCCTATATGGCAACATATTCCCTATTTAGTGCACTACTTTTGAACAGGGCCCTATGAGATCTGATCCAAAATAGTGCATTATATAAGGAATAATGTGCTATTTTGGCATGCACTCAGAGACTAACATGAAGCCACTTCATGTAGAAATGAAAAGATAAAAAGGTGTTAAATACAGTAGGGGGAGCTACCATCCCACATATTTAATAGAACAGAATAACAAGATACAGCTACGGAAATATAGTTATTTAAAAATACATTGTCAATAACTAGGACTGGGAATCCAGTGATTTATCAAGACTTCCTATAGATTCCTAGAACCATAGAATTGTATGTTATTAATAGGATCTCTATGCCTATAGATATCTAATGGAAGCTCCAACTCTGAACCTTAAAGCACTCGACAGAGCAGACACTATGGATGCTTGGGAAAACCCATTCTGATTTCAGCATCAGTCTTGTGATATGGGGTTGGAGGATTTTAAATACATTCTATTAAATAACATTTTGTGACAGTCACATTACCTCTGCACTTACTTTTCATCAGACTACACAGAGGACAGGACAGTGCTCAAGGGGGCAATGATACAACGATGGAGTGAAAAGAAACAGACAGAGATGGGTAGAAAAATAGATAAGTTAAGAGGCAGGATAAGCGAATAAACTACCAAGCCCTCCCCTTCCCTCTTTCTGGGTGATTGACTTAGAGAGAAAAGATGGATGTCAAAACTTTACTATGATTAAGTTAAAACTAGTGTACATTCTAATGGAATACTATTAAATAACAATCCCTCTGAGTATGGAACCTGCCAGTCATTCCTAAAGGGTTCTTGTAGCTAGGGGCAACGTTCTAAGCCTTGAGGGGTCTATGCTCTATGATAATAGGGACTTCTAGACAGTATTACTTTTGGTGCACAGTATGATTTATTTACAAGAGGGCAGTCTTATTTACACATCTAAAACCCTGGTAGGCATAACAACAGAGTACAGTTTGACAGTGGAGACAAGGTTTGTCGTAGAGGAGCAGGTCATGACCACTGTTGTATTTCCTACCATCTTCTATCCAAAAGGCTATGAACTACAGACCATAAATAACTGTTCTAAAAATGCAGTGGTTTGTTGGTTAAACCATGTGATTGTTTTTGCTATATTGAACGTTAAAATCTGAGCACCTTTTCCAGGAATTTAGGTAGTTTTTGGCAAATAATGTGACTTAATACATTCTAAAACACACAAACACTAGATAATATATTACAAAGTAATTTCCCCAATTCATCCCAGGGACCCAATCAAAGACGATATAATACAGCAAGCTGGAGGAGGGTGTAGGAGGGGGGGGGGGGGTCACCTTTGACCCTTGACCTCTAACCCCAGAAATGAATGACGGCAGGCACTTGAATGTCGTGGTTTCCTGTTTGTTTGTTTGAACTAGTCTGGTGAGTTGATAGTCCTCACACAAGGTTGCGTGCTCCGGATGTAAGTTGTATATAAGTACAGATCTAGGATCAGCTTACCCCCAGATCCTAACCTAAACCATTAGGGGATGAAACACAAAACTGGCCCTAGATCAGTGTCTACATGCAACTTCTTCCTCACAGTTCAGTAAGAGAAGGAGGCGGGATTAGCAATGACTTCACCCTCGTCCACTCAGGACTCCATCTCGTCTCCATCGAATGGCAGGGGCTCAAAGCTGCAAACCTCCTCATACGTCAACCCTGGGAGAGCGAGAGGAGGGAAAACAAGAGAATCAGAGGTCAGTAGACTTGTACAGTACCTAGTTAAATAAGAGTATTTTGTTATGTCCACCTACTTTTCCACTCCTCTATCTCCAGCTCTCTGCTCTCGAAGCTCTGGTCGTATGGCTCGGACTCTGGCTCATCGTCAGGGTCGTGGTACTGGGAGAAGTAGGG
This sequence comes from Salmo salar, assembly GCF_965601325.2. Classification (NCBI taxonomy): domain Eukaryota; kingdom Metazoa; phylum Chordata; class Actinopteri; order Salmoniformes; family Salmonidae; genus Salmo; species Salmo salar. The sequence goes on along the minus strand of NC_138302.1, from coordinate 95,159,084 downwards.
GTGGGCCAGGGCCTCGGACGCTGTGATCCGCTTATCAGTGTCCAGAACCAGCATCTTCTCTAACAGATCCACCGCTAGTGGGAGAGAAGGGGGAGGGGAGAAAGGGACAGAGAGTGTGTCTGATTAGACAGTGTGAGTGAGTGTGAACGTTACACTAAACAGACAAAAACCTTATTTCTTACTGGGTAGTACCAAAAGATGGAGAGTATAAAGGAAATGCTGTGTGTTAAACAGTGTGTGTGTACGCATGTTACACAACACAGACTAGCCCATTATTACCTAGTGGGTTAGCGCCAACAAACACATCAGCAAAGTTCCTCTTGAGCATCTGGGGAAGGGAGTTGATGTAGTTTCTGGCCTGTCAAAGATACACACATAGCAGCTCAACACATATTCCACTCAACACAGCTCAAAAACACACTGGATAGAGAACACAGACGACTGTTTCTGAAATCAAGTGATCCCACAGGTCGGCTGTGAAGATAGCTTTCTGTACACTTAGGGTCAAAACTTGATCAGAATGCGTAAATCATGCATTGACGCCAATGGGAGAAGGACATTTCAGTTACGGGCACAGTGGATGTACAGGTAACTGCCAAAATAAAGGAAACACTTGAGTAAATACAGGGAGAAAAAGTATATTGAAAGCAGGTGCTTCCATACAGGTGTGGTTCCTGAGTTCATTAAGCAATTAACATCCCAACATGCTTAGGGTCATCTATTAAAAAATAAATCACCTAATCATATTTCATGAAATGTTTATCTACTTTGAAAATTCTTATACCACATTTCAAAACTTATTAGGAGATCACGTCAACAACTTCCTTGTTCTGTTTTATACTTCGAGATTACTTTTATGGAATTGTGTGCTCCATTTTGCCCAACTGCTGCCTCAAACACTCACTGTGAAAAATGATAAGTGCATCTTCTCTTTGGGCATGCTTGGAATCCAATAATATATGCATGGACTATAATAGTTCTGGGCAGGTATGCATACTGAAGTATCAACTCAACCTTAAATAGCTTTACTGCTATTTATTTTTTTAAATCTGAAATCTCAGTGACTTTAAAAAGAGGGGTCTCAAAGGAGCACAGGGGGTTTAAAGGGTGTGGGTGTGTGTGTGTGTGTGTGTGTGTCTCAGTCACCAGATCTCAACCCAGTTGAACACTTCTGGTAGATTCTGGAGCAGTGCCTGAGACAGCGTTTTCCACCACCATCAACAAAACACCAAATGATGGAATTTCTGGTGGAAGAATGGTGTCTCATCTCTCCAATAGAGTTCCAGACACTTGTAGAATCTATGCCAAGGTGCATTGAAGCTGTTCTGGCGGTTCGTGGTGGCTCAACGCCCTATTAAGACACTATGTTGGTATTTCCTTTATTTTTGACAGTTACCAGGAATTAGGGCTTTCAAAGCACTCTGGGAAGTGGTGAGATTACATCAGAGACAAAAAGCAGACTGGTGTAGAGAGAGGGTGGGAAGAGCTCTGCAGAGTGTAACAAAATTCTAGGGGCATATTGTCATCAATCAAAAAAATAGCAAGGTTGATTGGCTTTCAGAGGGAAAAGGGCATTGGTTGATGTTGTGACTCCAATTCTGTTTCTGCCTGGGTTCCGTGGACAGAGAGCAATATCAAATCAAAGTTTGTCACATGACAGAATACAACAGGTGTAATCCATACAGTGAAATGCTTACCTACAAGCCCTTCCTCAACAATAAAGAGTTCAAAATCAGAGGTGTGAAAAAATAAATTGGATCTTAAAGACATGCTCCGGTTTTTTTCATATATATATTTTTTTTTTAACACCCCACTTTGGGCTGGATGTGTTAATGTGTAGTTCACACACGCATAATCTATGAGCAGAATTACTGTTTTACCTCAATTAGCCACAAAATCCCTAGTTTGAAAGAGACTGTTTTCTGGAATCTGTGCGGTGCCAGCCCCCTAGCAATTAGTTTCAACCAATGAGCTTCAGCCCCTCGCCATCTGAGCGACAGCTAGCGAGACGCACACACAGCAGAGTGAGAGAGCATTGATGTGGTGCACATACAGTGCCTATTGAAAATCTACACCCCCTTGAACTTTTTTCACATTTGGTTGCGTTACAAAGTGGGATTGATATAGATTTAATTGCATTTTTTTGTCATTGATCTACAGTACACAAAATACTCCAAGTCAAAGTGAAAAGAGAATGCTACACACTTTTACAAATTAAATAACTAAAATATAGTTTTGTTTAGGCAAGTTTTTCAGGAAGATAATAAACAGGCAACAGCAAAATCCTACAGCAAAACCTGCTTCAGTCTGCTTTACACCAGTGTCATGACGTTGGCCTCTTTTGGTACAGGGAGGACAGTTGACCCCTCCCTTTTGCACACAATCCACCCTGTGTGTAAAGGGTCGTAAAAACTCAAAAATTCCAGGAGAGTCTCTGGCCACATGGCCCATCGAGAGACACAGGAAATTCTTCCAACTCATAGAATTGGAGAGCCAAGCGACATTTTGTGTTCTGGAGAAGGTATGGAAGATTGGTGAAGAATCCAGCTACGAACTGATCCGCTTGGTACCATTTTGTGATACTCAGAAGAGACAATATAGCCATATTACCATAAAACTGTTTATATAATAGACTCAGTTTAAGACTTGCCTCATATGGGTGTATGGAATGTATTAATAAGGATAAAGCTTTTGTAAGACATTGAGATGCTATGTACTGATGTAATGTGATAGAATTGTATTTCTGTAACCAAATCTAACTCAGTCATAGGCACGCCCCAGGGACACATACAGGACCAGGTGTCATTTGACCAGCCTGTTCGATGGGCACTATAAAACACTCCCTGATTTACATTTCTCCAGACCAGGCCTACACTCCGTTGGCAAATAGGTTCTACCATCTAATTCCTCTACTGAAAGTGAACCATACCACGTGGTTAACTTTTAGACTATTGATACCGACAGAATAAGAACAAGTCTTTGATATTAATTATTAGTCTGCAGCTAAGTAAATTATATCATCGAACGCGAAGACCAACGAAACCACCATTCTATGACGACATTAATGAATGTCACTCTGAAAGATCCATTCTAACCGAGAGAGAGAGAGAGAGAGAACGCGGACAAAACTTCCCAACAGAACCGAAATCTCCAACAAGAATCAGAACGACACACTGAGCATAAATATATATTGATTGCAATTGTTCCCGAATGAGTGAGCCTTCAATTGTTAATATTAATGAACCCTGTGTAACTTCTCAGCCGACCTTTTATGATCCATTGTTCAACAGGCCGACCTGCCTGTTTAGCCAGTAGGGCACATTCCGATACCAATCCTTTGTGACGATAATTACTGTTTGTATGTTTTTCTGTTAATTACTTAGTGTAGTAAATAAATGATTTTAAGACAATTGATGTATGGATGATTTTAGTAAAGACTGGGTTCGTGCAGATACAACAATTTACGACGTTTGGTATGAGACTGGACTAGAGGTAAAATACACCAATTAAACTAGAAGATAATCTGCCTATACTATAATAGAATATAATATTATAGTACAGGAAAGTTATATTAGGAAAATTATAGCTTTGTAATCTGAATATTCTCCTTGGTGCCCCGATCTCCTAGTTAATTACAATTAAACGATTAATCAGTTTAATCGCGTGATTACCAAGAAGATAGTGAATGTTCCTGAGTGGCCAAGTTACAGTTCTGAAGAATTTTGAAAAGAATAATGGGCAAATATTGCACAATACAGGTGTGCAAAGCTCTTATGAGACTTACCCAAGAATACTTATCTAATCAAGGTATATTAGCGTTTTAGTTTTCATTCATCTTTATTTTTTTTAAATCTATTTTGTTGACAAAAAAATGACAATTAAATACATTTTCATCCCACTAAGTAAGACAATAAAATGTGAATAAATCCAAGGGGGATGTAGACTTTCTATGGGCACTGTATGTGCACATATGTGACGTAGTACGCAATTTCCGAGGACCACTTTTGCCTCGTGAGCTCTACTTTCAGAACTACTCGCTAAAAAGTATACAAAAGTACCGGAGAATCTCTTTAAAAAAGGCATGGAAACAACATGGGACTTGTGGGAAGGCCTGTTGCAGCCTGGAGGAACTGGAGAGACCTGGGAAGGACATATCGTAGTGCCTCACCTCGTGGCTGGGCATCTGGCTAATGAGACAGGCCGGGGGCGTTCCTGTCAGCCTCATGATCTGCTGCAGCTGGTTTATATCTTTCAGGGTCAGGGTCAAGGGTCACACATCATACTGTCACACAGGTCAAAGTGTCCCTAAACTACAGTTGAAGTCAGAAGTTTACATACACAAAGGTTGGAGTCATTAAAACTCATTTTTCAACCACTCCACAAATTCCTTGTTAACAAACTATAGTTTTGGCAAGTCGGTTAGGACATCTAGTTTGTGCATGACACAAGTAATTTTTCCAAAAATTGTTTACAGACAGATTATTTCACTGTATCACAATTCCAGTGGGTCAGAAGTTTACATACACTAAGTTGACTGTGCCTTTAAACAGCTTGGAAAATTCCAGAAAATTATGTCATGGCTTTAGAAGCTTCTGATAGGCTAATTGACATCATTTGAGTCAATTGGAGGTGTATCTGTGGATGTATTTCAAGGCCTACCTTCAAACTCAGTGCTTCTTTGCTTGACATAATTGGAAAATCAAAAGAAATCAGTCAAAACCTCTGAAAAAGTCTGGTTCATCCTTGGGAGCAATTTCCAAACACCTGAAGGTACCACGTTCATCTGTACAAACAATAGTACGCAAGTATAAACACCATGGGACCACGCAGCAGTCATACCGCTCAGGAAGGATGTCTCCTAGAGATGAACTTACTTTGGTGCGAAATGTGCAAATCAATCCCAGAACAGCAAAGGACCATGTGAAGATGCTGGAGAAAACAGGTACAAAAGTATCTATATCCAGAGTAAAACGAGTCCTATATCGACATAACCTGAAAGACCGCTGAGCAAGGAAGAAGCCACTGCTCCAAAACCACCATAAAAAATCCAGACTACAGTTTGCAACTGTAAATGGGGACAAAGGTCGTACTTTTTGGAGAAATGTCCTCTGGTCTGATGAAACAAAAATAGAACTGTTTGGCCATAATGACCATGGTTATGTTTGGAGGAAAAAGGGGGAGGCTTACAAGCTGAGGAACACCATCCCAACCGTGAAGCACGGGGGTGGCAGCATCATGTTGTGGGGGTGCTTTGCTGCAGGAGGGACTGGTGCGCTTCACAAAATAGATGGCATCACGAGGGAGGAAAATGATGTGGATATATTGAAGCAATATCTCAAGACATCAGTCAGGAAGTTAAAGCTTGGTCGCAAATGGGTCTTCCAAATGGACAATGACCCCAAGCATACTTCCAAAGTTGAAGCAAAACGGCTTAAGGACAACAAAGTCAAGGTATTGGAGTGGCCAGCACAAAGCCCTGACCACAATCCTATAGAAAATTTGTGGGCAGAACTGAAAAAGTGTGTGCGAGCAAGGAAGCCTACTAACCTGACTCAGTTACACCAGCTCTGTCAGGAGGAATGGGCCAAAATTCACCCAACTTATTGTGGGAAGCTTGTGGAAGGCTACCTGAAACGTTTGACCCAAGTTAAACAATTTAAAGGCAATGCTACCAAATACTAATTTAGTGTATTTAAACTTCTGACCCACTGGGAATGAGATTAAAAAAAATAAAAGCTGAAATATATCATTCTCTCTACTATTATTCTGACATTTCACATTCTTAAAATGAAGTGGTGATTCTAACAGTCCTAAAACAGGGAATGTTTACTAGGATTAAATGTCAGGAATTGTGAAAAACCGAGTTTAAATGTATTTGGCTAAGGTGCATGTAAACTTCCGACTTCAACTGTAAATACTGAATAAATGTTTTCCTATTTTTGTGTGTGTGTGTGTGTGTGTGTGTGTGGGGTAGAGAATAAGATGGGGTGATGAGAGTGAATGTAGGGAGAGGAGAGAGGGAGGTAGAGAGGATGGAGAGAGCTGTACTACTGAATAGAGACAACATGCTTTGAGATCACAGTAGAGAAACATGTGTCAGAGGAACAGATGAACTCAGATTGACAAGAGGGAATCGAGGGCATTACAAGGCAGCTCTACTCAATGACAACTAGATAAGTGTTTCCCAACCTTGGTCCTCCAGTTCCACCAACAGTACACAGTTGTATTGTATCCCTGGACAAACACACCTCATTGGGTTGAATGAGGTGTGTTTGTCCAAGGATACAATACAACTGTGTACTGTTGGTGGTACTGGAGGAGCAGAGTTGGGGAACTGAACTAGATGGTCGTCTTTGCTTCTCTTAATAGACACACTATGGAAGTTTTTAGTTACTAATTGTTTACCTTAAATATTGGCTTTAAGAATACAAGAATATTGACTGAGAGCAGCCCATGTATCTGGGAGCTGGACATACACAGGGAGCTGTGGTGTTGAGTTAGAGTTACAGTGAGTAGCTATATAAGGGCAGGACAGGAAGAAAGTATAGTAGTTTAGGAGGTTGTCATAGTAACGCAGAGGCACAACCCAAATGCAGGCAAGCGGGCGTGGGCGGAGCCAAAGCGGAAAAGAACGTGGCAGAAGACTCAGATTTTCATAAAGAGCTCAGGTTCTGGGATTGCCATGGGAGCATTATAAGCTTCAACTGATCAACGTCTACACCACACCAACGTCAGTCTATACCACACCAACGTCTATACCACTCCAACGTCTATACCACACCAACGTCTATACCACACCAACGTCAGTCTATACCACTCCAACGTCAGTCTATACCACTCCAACGTCAGTCTATACCACTCCAACGTCTATACCACACCAACGTCAACGTCTATACCACACCAACGTCAACGTCAACACCACACCAACGTCTATACCACTCCAACGTCTATACCACTCCAACGTCCATACCACACCAACGTCCATACCACACCAACGTCCATACCACACCAACGTCCATACCACACCAACGTCTATACCACTCCAACGTCTACGTCTATACCACACCAACGTCTACGTCTATACCACTCCAACGTCTATACCACACCAACGTCTATACCACACCAACGTCTATACCACACCAACGTCTATACCACTCCAACGTCTATACCACACCAACGTCAGTCTATACCACACCAACGTCAGTCTATACCACACCAACGTCAGTCTATACCACACCAACGTCAGTCTATACCACTCCAACGTCAGTCTATACCACTCCAACGTCTATACCACACCAACGTCAGTCTATACCACACCAACGTCAGTCTATACCACACCAACGTCAGTCTATACCACACCAACGTCAGTCTATACCACTCCAACGTCTATACCACTCCAACGTCTATACCACTCCAACGTCTATACCACTCCAACGTCTATACCACTCCAACGTCTATACCACTCCAACGTCTATACCACTCCAACGTCTATACCACACCAACGTCAGTCTATACCACACCAACGTCAGTCTATACCACACCAACGTCAGTCTATACCACACCAACGTCTATACCACACCAACGTCTATACCACACCAACGTCTATACCACACCAACGTCTATACCACTCCAACGCCAACGTCTATACCACTCCAACGTCAACGTCTATACCACACCAACGTCAACACCACACCAACGTCTATACCACACCAACGTCTACGTCTATACCACACCAACGTCTACGTCTATACCACACCAACGTCTACGTCTATACCACACCAACGTCAGTCTATACCACACCAACGTCAGTCTATACCACACCAACGTCCATACCACAACAACGTCCATACCACACCAACGTCCATACCACACCAACGTCCATACCACACCAACGTCCATACCACACCAACGTCTATACCACTCCAACGTCTACGTCTATACCACACCAACGTCTATACCACACCAACGTCAGTCTATACCACACCAACGTCAGTCTATACCACACCAACGTCAGTCTATACCACACCAACGTCAGTCTATACCACACCAACGTCCATACCACACCAACGTCCATACCACACCAACGTCCATACCACTCCAACGTCCATACCACACCAACGTCAGTCTATACCACACCAACGTCAGTCTATACCACTCCAACGTCAGTCTATACCACACCAACGTCAGTCTATACCACACCAACGTCTATACCACACCAAAGTCAGTCTATACCACTCCAACGTCTATACCACACCAACGTCAGTCTATACCACACCAACGTCAGTCTATACCACACCAACGTCAGTCTATACCACTCCAACGTCTATACCACTCCAACGTCTATACCACTCCAACGTCTATACCACTCCAACGTCTATACCACTCCAACGTCTATACCACACCAACGTCTATACCACACCAACGTCAGTCTATACCACACCAACGTCAGTCTATACCACACCAACGTCAGTCTATACCACACCAACGTCAGTCTATACCACACCAACGTCTATACCACACCAACGTCTATACCACTCCAACGCCAACGTCTATACCACTCCAACGTCAACGTCTATACCACACCAACGTCAACACCACACCAACGTCTATACCACACCAACGTCTACGTCTATACCACACCAACGTCTACGTCTATACCACACCAACGTCTACGTCTATACCACACCAACGTCTACGTCTATACCACACCAACGTCAGTCTATACCACACCAACGTCAGTCTATACCACACCAACGTCAGTCTATACCACACCAACGTCAGTCTATACCACACCAACGTCCATACCACACCAACGTCCATACCACACCAACGTCTATACCACTCCAACGTCTATACCACTCCAACGTCTACGTCTATACCACACCAACGTCAGTCTATACCACACCAACGTCAGTCTATACCACACCAACGTCAGTCTATACCACACCAACGTCAGTCTATACCACACCAACGTCAGTCTATACCACACCAACGTCCATACCACACCAACGTCCATACCACACCAACGTCCATACCACACCAACGTCCATACCACACCAACGTCCATACCACACCAACGTCCATACCACACCAACGTCCATACCACACCAACGTCCATACCACTCCAACGTCCATACCACACCAACGTCTATACCACACCAACGTCAGTCTATACCACTCCAACGTCAGTCTATACCACACCAACGTCTATACCACACCAACGTCTATACCACACCAACGTCTATACCACACCAATGTCTATACCACACCAACGTCTATACCACACCAACGTCTACGTCTATACCACTCCAACGTCTATACCACACCAACGTCTATACCACTCCAACGTCTATACCACTCCAACGTCTATACCACTCCAACGTCTATACCACTCCAACGTCTATACCACTCCAACGTCTATACCACTCCAACGTCTATACCACTCCAACGTCTATACCACACCAACGTCTATACCACACCAACGTCTACGTCTATACCACTCCAACGTCTATACCACACCAACGTCTACGTCTATACCACTCCAACGTCTATACCACACCAACGTCTATACCACTCCAACGTCTATACCACACCAACGTCTATACCACACCAACGTCTATACCACACCAACGTCTATACCACACCAACGTCTATACCACACCAACGTCTATACCACACCAACGTCTACGTCTATACCACACCAACGTCTATACCACACCAACGTCTATACCACACCAACGTCTACGTCTATACCACTCCAACATAAAGGAAAACCGAGGGATGGGATGGATGAATGGAACGAGGTGGGAAGAGAAGGAAAAGTTGGATAAGACTTGAGGACAGTTCTCAAAACTCTCTAAAAAATATGTATGTATGTATGTATGTATGTATGTATGTATGTATGTATGTATGTATGCATGTATGCATGTATAGGCCCATTAAAATGTGTATCTATGCAAACTCGTCCCTTTTTCAGGACCCTGTCTTTAAAAGATAATTCGTAAAAATCCAAATAACTTCACAGATCTTCATTGTAAAGGGTTTAAACAGTTTCCCATGCTTGTTCAATGGACCATATAGCCCCGGTTCAAACCCTTGTCCGTAGTGACGCCTATAGCACTGCGATGCAGTGCTTTAGGGGACTATATTTTTTTATAAACCCGAAATAATACTTTCCCAAATAAACAAAACAATTAAACCTCCCGTGGGCCATATTGATTGGGCTCGCGGGCAAGATCCGTATGTTACCCACCAATGATGTAGGGGATAGGGGTCAATATTGAACTTTTCTCCGTCACCATGATGACAGTGAAAGGATACGGTCAGTGCCGGGGAATAACGTCCGTCCAGTGAGCAGCTCTGCCATGATGCAGCCTACTGACCAGATGTCCACTACAACAACAAAAACAATCCATTCATGTAGTTGTCAGTTTTCTTGTGTGTGTGTACTAGATGAATATGTACCAGGTGTGTGTTGTATCTATCATGTAGTAGTGATAGTTATAGTATATCATTACCTGTCATGTTGTAGTGATAGTATATCATTACCTGTCATGTTGTAGTGATAGTTATAGTATATCATTACCTGTCATGTTGTAGTGATAGTATATCATTACCTGTCATGTTGTAGTGATAGTTATAGTATATCATTACCTGTCATGTTGTAGTGATAGTTATAGTATATCATTACCTGTCATGTTGTAGTGATAGTTATAGTATATCATTACCTGTCATGTTGTAGTGATAGTATATCATTACCTGTCATGTTGTAGTGATAGTATATCATTACCTGTCATGTTGTAGTGATAGTATATCATTACCTGTCATGTAGTAGTGATAGTTATAGTATATCATTACCTGTCATGTTGTAGTGATAGTATATCATTACCTGTCATGTAGTAGTGATAGTTATAGTATATCATTACCTGTCATGTTGTAGTGATAGTATATCATTACCTGTCATGTTGTAGTGATAGTATATCATTACCTGTCATGTTGTAGTGATAGTTATAGTATATCATTACCTGTCATGTTGTAGTGATAGTTATAGTATATCATTACCTGTCATGTTGTAGTGATAGTTATAGTATATCATTACCTTTCATGTTGTAGTGATAGTTATAGTATATCATTACCTGTCATGTTGTAGTGATAGTATATCATTACCTGTCATGTAGTAGTGATAGTTATAGTATATCATTACCTGTCATGTTGTAGTGATAGTATATCATTACCTGTCATGTTGTAGTGATAGTATATCATTACCTGTCATGTTGTAGTGATAGTATATCATTACCTGTCATGTTGTAGTGATAGTTATAGTATATCATTACCTGTCATGTTGTAGTGATAGTTATAGTATATCATTACCTGTCATGTTGTAGTGATAGTTATAGTATATCATTACCTTTCATGTTGTAGTGATAGTTATAGTATATCATTACCTTTCATGTTGTAGTGATAGTTATAGTATATCATTACCTGTCATGTTGTAGTGATAGTTATAGTATATCATTACCTGTCATGTTGTAGTGATAGTTATAGTATATCATTACCTGTCATGTTGTAATGCATCCAGTTCAGCATGATCTCTGGGGCGCGGTACCACCTGGTCGCTACATAACCCGTCATCTCATCATCAGTGTGTCGCGCCAAACCAAAGTCCAGGATCTGACGGATAAATTAGGAGATAGGGGTGTGTGTGTGTGTGTGTGTGTGTGTGTGTGTGTGTGTGTGTGTGTGTGTTGTATATGCGTGGGTGTATGTGAAGATAGGGTTAGCTATAAACAAACTCCACAGCAGATTAAATCCTACGCTTCTAACCTCGTGCGTGGGTGGAGTGCATTAAAGCCACTAATAATAATAATGAACACACAGTACTGTAAACAGTACTATCCAACAAGAACTATAACTGCTGGTACAAATTGTGTTATTACATGTTTTAAGATGGTGATCTGTCAGGTGTTAAAAAAAAAAACATTTAAAATAAAATGTTTTAAAAAGACAACTATAGTAACATATCACTTTCGAGCTGGAGAGGAGCTGATCAGAACAGATGCTAGATCTTAATTTGACCCTGCTTCTCACAGCACCAAGATAATACTGCAGCAACAGGAAATGGGAATTATTATGTGGATTATAGTTAATGGACATTGTTGTAGGGGTTGACATTTTTCGTTAGGGTAAATCAAGTCTGACATTTTAAAGTGGAATCTACTAACTTTAGAAGCCTTTTAAAACCTTTAATACACTACAACAGAGTGATCAGATTAAGATAGCAGATCTATAGGCACTAAAGAGGGTACAGTAGGCCGATAGTATTTTTTTTACCTTGAGCTCACAGTCCTCATTCACTGCCAGATTACTGGGCTTCAGATCCTGTGGCGAGAGGGAGGGAGGGAGAAAGAGGAGGGAGGGAGAAGAGAGAGAGAGGGAGAAGAAAGTGGGAGGGAGAAGAAAATGGGAGGGAGGGAGAAGAGAGAGGGAGAAGAGAGAGATGGAGGGAGGGAGAAGAGAGAGATGGAGGGAGGGAGAAGAGAGAGATGGAGGGAGGGAGAAGAGAGAGATGGAGGGAGGGAGAAGAGAGAGATGGAGGGAGGGAGGGAGAAGAGAGAGATGGAGGGAGGGAGAAGAGAGGGAGGGAAGGAGAAGAGAGAGGGAGGGAGGAGATGGAGCGAGAGAGGGACAGAGGGGAGAATAAGGAAGGTATTGAGTAATATTCCCATCCTCCATCCCATGCAAGCATCTTGATTTAAATATGAAATGTAAATATGATGTAACTTACTCTGTGGATGATGTCTGCTGAATGGATATACTGCAAAACAAAACAACAATTAAGAACACTGTATACCTACGGAACCTTTACCTGCTGCAGCTATGGAAAAACGCAGACAGACAGACAGACAGACAGACAGACAGACAGACAGACAGACAGACAGACAGACAGACAGACAGACAGACAGACAGACAGACAGACAGACAGACAGACAGACAGACAGACAGACAGACAGACAGACAGACAGACAGACAGACAGACAGACAGACAGACAGACAGACAGACAGACAGACAGACAGACAGACAGACCTTGAGTCCCCTGAGGATCTGGTATATGAGAAATTGCACATGGTCGTCTGTCAGCTTCTGACACTTCACTATGTTGTTGAGGTCCGCCCCCATCAGATGGGTCACCAGGTACCTGCCAATCAAAAAAAAAAAAAAAAGAGGAAGACCGGTTGTTACCATGGCAACACAAAAACGGTTGAGCGAGAATGAAAAAGCGAGAGTCTCTGCCAGCACTACGAATTTCAAGCCATAAGCACTGCTAAATGCTTTACATATCCTTTAGGGTGAACCAGGGAGAGTTGTGTGTGTGTGTGTGAAGTGAAGGTTATTGCGTCAGTATTCTGCACACACACTGGCAGCCATGGAGAAAGTGGAATGCTTGTTACCATGGAAATAAGGAATGATGCGTGCACGTGGTAATCCTGTATGTTCCTTAGTGAGATGAACCACACGACAAACCATACGAAATAAAGATCTGCAGAAATTGGTTTGTTTAAATAAACCATCATATCACACATGCGTGCGTGCGTGCGTTCTGCTAGGCAATTTAAACTCCAAGAGCTATATGAACTGCCAGAGAGAGGGGGGATAGAAGTGGAGGAAAGAGAAAGAAAGAAAGTGATTACTCACACGTCGTTGAATTCCTCTAGGCTGGTGGCGGGTGTGAACACATCCAACAGACCAATCACCTAACAGAGAGCAAAAGGTCAAAAGGTTACACAACATTCTACACACAACAGACACGACTCACACTAGAGATAAAGGTCACACTACAGAAAGAAAAATATCAGTTTCTGAATAACCGTACTTGCGTTCTAAACTTCAAGCAGACCACCATAGTCCCTGTGCCCAAGGAAGCGACGCTAACCTGTCTAAATGATTACCGCCCCGTGGCACTCACATCGGTAACCATGAAGTGCTTTGAAAGGCTGGTCATGGCTCACATCAACAGCATCCTGCCGGACACCCTAGACCCACTCCAATTCGCATACCGCCCCAACAGATCCACAGATGACGCAAACTCAATCGCACTGCCCTTTCCCACCTGGACAATAAGAACACCTACGTGAGAATACTGTTCATTGACTACAGCTCAGCGTTCAACACCATAGTGCCCACGAAGCTCATCACTATGCTAAGGACCCTGGGACTAAACACCTCCCTCTGTAACTGGATCCTGGACTTCCTGACGGGCCACCCGCAGGTGGTAAGAGTAGGCAACAACACGTCTGCCACGCTGATCCTTAACACTGGGGCCCCTCAGGGGTGTGTACTTAGTCCCCTCCTGTATTCCCTGTTCACCCACGACTGCGTGGCCAAACACGACTCCCAACACAATCATTAAGTTTGCTGACAACACAACAGTGCTAGGCCTGATCACCGACAATGATGAGACAGCCTATAGGGAGGAGGTCACAGAAGTGTGGTGCCAGGACAACAACCTCTCTCTCAAAGTGAGCAAGACAAAGGAGCTGATCGTGGACTACAGGAAAAGGTGGGCCGAACAGGCCCCATTAACATCGACGGGGCTGTAGTAGAGCGGGGAGAGTTTTAAGTTCTTTGGTGTCCACATCACCAACAAACTAACATGGTCCAAACACACCAAGACAGTCGTGAAGAAGGCACGACAAAACCTTTTCCCCCTCAGGAGACTGAAAAGATTTGGCATGGGTCCCCAGATCCTCAAAAGGTTCTACAGCTGCACCATCGAGAGCATCCTGACCGGTTGCATCTCCGTCTGTTATGGCAACTGCTCGGCATCTGACCGTAAGGCGATAGAGAGGGTAGTGCGAACGGCCCAATACATCACTGGGGCCAAGTTCCCTGCCATCCAGGACCTATATAATAGGCGGTGTCAGAGGAAAGCCCATAAAAATTGTCAGAGACTTCAGTCACCCAAGTTATAGACTGTTTTCTCTGCTACCGCACGGCAAGTGGTACCGGAGCGCCAAGTCTAGGTCCAATAGGCTTCTCAACAGCTTCTACCCCCCAAGCCATTAGACTGCTGAACAATTCATAAAATCACCACCGGACAATTTACATTGACCACCCCCTCCTTTAGTACACTGCTGCTACTTGCTGTTTATTATCTATGCATAGCCACTTTACCCACACCTACATGTACAGATTACCTCAACTAGCCTGTACCCCTGCACATTGACTTTGTACCGGTGCCCCCTGTATATAGCCTCATTATTGTTATTCTCATTGTGTTACTTTTTATTATTACTTTTTATTTTAGTCTACTTGGTACATTTTTTCTTCACTCTTCTTGAACTGCACTGTTGGTTAAGGGCTCGTAATTAAGCATTTCACGGTAAAGTCTACACTCGTCGTATTCGGCGCATGTGACAAATAAAGTTTGATCTGATTTGAAGAGTAGGCTGATTGGTTATGCGAAAACAGAACGTTTTCTATTTTCTAAACTGTAGTATGATTTGAAATGCCAGGATGTCATACTCATAGCTGCATGCTATTGAGGAAGAGATGAGTCTTTTCTGATCTACGTGTGTTTGACAGCAGCTAATAAAATCAGCTGATAATCACAGAATGGGACCAGCTGTAGCAAAAATGAATGAATGGCGGGAAACAAAGCAATTCCACATTAGATGATGCATTCTCAGTATGGGTGAGTAGTAGGTTGATGTTTGTTGCTTAGTACATAGTGCGTTTTTTGGACAAGGACATTCCTTTGGGAAATCCATTTGTAATATTGAGGACTGTGAAGAAAGCAGTGGGAAAAGGTGGATTCAAATCAAGGTGACTAGAAGCAGCCTTGTTTTGGTTAATTGTGTCGATGAAGAACAGAAGAAGCGTCTACTGGATCTGGCTAAATTGTCCACGTCAGAAGTAACATGTATTGATCTTCGGAGCAAGGCGCCTGCCAAAGGAGTTCTAGCTGGAGTCTCATTGGATATAGATAATGAGTACCTTAGTCAGAAAATCCCAGGAGTGGTCAGTGCCCGTCACCTGACCCATATGGTAAATGGAAGGAAGGAGAAAAGCCTGTCGATACACTGCCCTGTGGCTCAGTTGGTAGAGCATGGTGTTTGCAACGCCAGCATGGTGTGTGAAACGCCAGGGTTGTGGGTTCGATTCCCACGGGGGGCCAGTACAATTATAATTTTTTTAAATGCATGAAATGTATGCATTCACTACTGTAAGTCGCTCTAGATAAGAGCGTCTGCTAAATGACTAAAATGTAAATGTAAAAAATGTGTCCAAACCATTACAGTGTGGAAATTGTAAAGGATTTGGTCACGTGTCAAAATGTTTACAGATGGGAGAAGTATGATATTGAAGAATCTGTGAATGGAAAATGTTACATCTGTGATGGGGATCATACTCCGGACTTCCTTGAGTGCCCTGTTAGGGTGAAGGAGGTTGAGGTGTCAAGGATCAGGGCTGTGCAGCAGATCTCCTATGTGGAGGCGGTGAAGAGAGTTGAAGGAGGAAGAGACAACAGTGTTGAAGATATGGAGGTGGATGCATTGAAACCAGTTGGTAGTGTTTTAAGTCAATCGAGTGATCTGGATACACTCAATGTGAAGAAAGTGGATTTCATGTCCTTTATAGACACAGTGATTAATTGTACAGCACAAGTGTCTAAGAAGTCCAAGAAGCTGGACATCACATCTGCAGCCAAGATGTTTTTGACTTGACGGCAGAAGCACTACAAGGACTATTGTCGCTAAGAAATGTTCCGCTCTCACAGGAGGCTTCTGAGGCTGTGTTAGGACCTGCTTAGAATTAGAATCAGAATTTTACCTGATTAGAATTAGAATTTTCCCTGATTAGAATTAGCTTCTTTTTTATTTTCTTCACAACACAACTGATTGGCTCAAATGCATTAAGGAAAGAAATTCCACAAATTAACTTTTAACAAGGCACACCTGTTAATTGAAATGCATTCCAGGTGACTACCTCATAAAGCTGGTTGAGAGAATGCCAAGAGCGTGCAAAGCTGTCATCAAGGCAAAGGGTGGCTACTTTGAAGAATCTCAAATATATTTTTGATTTCCTTAACACTTTTTGGTTACTACATGATTCCATATGTGTCATTTCATAGTTTTGATGTCTTCACTATTATTCTACAATGTTGAAAATAGTAAAAATAAAGAAAAACCCTTGAATGAGTAGGTATGTCCAAACTTTTGACTGGTACTGTATACTTTAGACTGCTTGTCTGATCTTGGTCGACCAACAGCCTATCGACCAGTCGACTAAATGGGGTCAGCCCTAAGGACGATTATCACACCGTATGTAGTTTTAGTAAGTAGCAGGCAAGACCGAGTCGGACATGGCCATTGACACTGACACAAAACAAACATGTGGTCTTCTTTCAATTGCTAAAACTCTTCAGGGTGAATGAGGCAATGTGCAGAGTACACACATAGAGGGAATGGTTTCCAGCTTCGTCACTATGCAAGGAAAACAAGCAACGTCACGGTGAGACTGTGCTACCACCCGGTGTCCTTGACATGATCCATCACTTTGTTTTAACATTAGATAAAAGGTTCATTTGACAACCAAGAACATCCCGTTTCATTAAACAAAGATGATGGATGTTAGACTCCAGTAACGTCGGTTTTCAAAGCTTTGGAACAGCCTACACCACCGTTCTCTCTCCTCACAAGGTAGAAAATCTAATCAAATGTTATCGTAGGTGCAGCGAAATGCTTGCGTTTCTAGCTCCAACAGTGCAGTAACACCTAGCAATACCTAGCAACACCTAGCAATACACACAACAGAAAGAAATAGCAGAACGAGCAATGACAGGAATATAAAACAGTATGTGGACACCCCTTCAAATGAGTGGATACGGCTATTTCAGCCACAACCTTTGCTGACAGGTGTATAAAATCAAGCACACAACCATACAATCTCCATAGACAAAAATCGGCAGTAGAATGGCCTTATTGAAGAGCTCAGTGACTTTCAAACTGCCTCTGGAAGCATCGTCAGCACAAGAACTGTTTGTCGGGAACATCATAAAATGGGTTTCCATGGCTGAGCAGCCGCACAAAAGCCTAAGATCACCATGGCAAGCATCAGTTGGAGAGGGGTAAAGCTCACCTCCATTGGACTCTGGAGCAGTGGAAATGCGTTCTCTGGAGTGATGAATCACGCTTCACCCTCTGGCAGTCCGACCGACGAATCAGTGTTTGGTGGATGCCAGGAGAACGCTACCTTCTCGAATGCATAGTGCCAACTGTAAAGTTTGGTGGAGAAGGAATAATGGTCTGCGGCTGTTTTCATGGTTCGGGCTAGGCCTCAGTTCCAATGAAGGGAAAATGTAACGCCACAACATACAATGACATTCTAGATGATTCGGTTCTCCCAACTTTGTGGCAACAGTTCGCGGAAGGCCCTTTCTTGTTTCAGCATGACAATGCCCCTGTGCACAAAGCGAGGTCCATACAGAAATGGTTTGTCAAGATCTGTGTGGAAGAACTTGACTGACCTGCACAGAGCCCTGACCTCAACCCCATTGAACACCTTTGAGATGAATTGGAACGCAGACTGCGAGCCACGTCTAATCACCCAACATCAGTGCCCGACCTCATTCAGCAATGTTCCAACATCTAGTAGAAAGCTTCCCAGAAGAGTGGAGGCTGTTATATCAGAAAAAGGGGGGACCAACTCAATATTAATGTTCATGATTTTGGAATGAAATGTTTGATGAGCAGGTGTCCACATACTTTTGGCCATGTATATAAACAAAACATGAACAAATATAAAGGCAACATGTAAAGTGTTGGTTCCATGTTTCATGACCTGAAAAATATGATCTCAGAAATGTTCCATAGGCACAAAAAATATATTTCTCTCAAATTCTGGGAACAAATGTGTTTACATTCCCTGACAGGTGTGGCATATCAAGAAGCTAGGGACAATAAAAGGCCACTCTAAAATGCACAGTTTTTTCACACAAAACAATGCCACAGATGCCTCAAGTTTGAGGGAGCGTGTAATTGGCATGCTGACTGTATGAATGTCCACCAGTGCTGTTGCCAGAGAATTGAATGTTAATTTTCTACCATAAGCCACCTCTGTCATTTGGAAAATTTGGTAGTACGTCCAACCTTCCTTACAACCGCAGACCACATGTGACCAGGGACCTCCAGATCCTGCTTCTTCACTTGCTGGATCATCTGAGACCAGCCACCCGGATAGCTGAAGCAACTAAAGAGTATTTCTGTCTGTAATAAAGCCCTTTTGTGGGGAAAAACGAATTCTGATTGGCTGGGCTTGGCTCCCCAGTGGGTAGGCCTATGCACTCTCACTCTCCTATGCACCACCCATGGCTGCGGCCCTGCCCAGTCATGTGAAATCCATAGGTTAGCGGCTAATGAATTTATTTCAATTTTCAGATTTCCTTATATGAACTGTAACTTAGTACAATTGTTGAATTTACATGTTTGTTCAGTATAGTATTAGTGTGTGTGTGTGTGTGTGTATTTTATTCTAAAATGGATTAAATTTAAGTGTTCCTCATCAATCTACACACAATACCCCATATTGATAACACAAAAACAGGTTCTGAAATGTATGAAAAATAAAAAACTGAAATACCTTACTTATATAAGTATTCAGACCCTTTAACATGAGACTCAAACTTAAGCTCAGGTACATCCTGTTTCCATTGATCATCCTTGAGATGTTTCTACAACTTGATTGGAGTCCACCTGTGGTAAATTCAATTGATTGGACATGATTTGGAAAGGCACACACCTGTCTATATAAAAGGTTCCACAGTTGACAGTGCATGTCAGAGCAAAAACCAAGCCATGAGGTCCGAGGAATTGTCCGTAGAGCTCTGAGACAGGACTGTGTTGAGGCACAGATATGGGGAAGGATACCAAAACATTTCTGCAGCATTGAAGGTCCACAAGAACACAGTGGCCTACATCATTCTTAAATGGAAGAAGTTTGGAACCACCAAGACTCTTCCTAGAGCTGGCTGCCCGGCCAAACTGAGCAACCGGAGGAGAAGGGCCTTGGTCAGGGAGGTGACCAAGAACCTGATGGTCACTCTGACAGAGCTCCATAATTCCTCTGTTGAGATGGGAGAACCTTCCAGAAGGACAACCATCTCTGCAGCACTCCACCAATCAGGCATTTATGATAGAGTGGGCAGACAGAAACCCCTCCTCAGTAAAAGGCACATGACAGCCTGCTTGGAGTTTTCCAAAAGGCACCTAAAGACTCTCAGACCATAAGAAACAATATTCTCTGGTCTGATGAAACCAAGATTGAACTCTTTCGCCTGAATGCCAAGTGTCAGGTCTTGAGGAAACCTGCCACCATCCCTATGGTGAAGCATGGTGGTGGCAGCATCATGCTGTGGGTATGTTTTTCAGCAGCAGGGACTGGGAGACTAGTCAGGATCGAGGGAAAGATGAACAGAGCAAAGTACAGAGAGATCCTTGATGAAAACCTGCTTCAGAGCGATCAGGACCTTAGACTGGGGTGAAGGTTCACCTTCCAACAGGACAACAATCCTAAGCACACAGCCAATAAAAACGCAGGAGAGGCTTCGGGACAAGTCTCTGAATGTCCTTGAGTGGCCCAGCTAGAGCCCGGACTTGAACCCGATCAAATATCTCTGGAGACCTGAAAATAGCTGGGCAGCGAGGCTCCCCATCCAACCTGACAGAGCTTGAGAGAATCTGCAGAGAAAAATTAGAGAAACTCCCCAAATACAGGTGTGCCAAGCTTGTAGCGTCATACCCAAGAAGACTCAAGGATGTAATCGCTGCCAAAGGTGCTTCAACAAAGTACTGAGTAAAGGGTCTGAATACTTATGTAAATGTATATTTCATTATGGGGTATTGTGTGTAGATTGATGAGGGATAAAAACGATTTAATCCATTCTACGATAAGGCTGTAATGTAACAAAATGTGGAAAAAGTCAAGGGGTCTGAATACTTTCTGAATGCACTGTGTGTGTATGTGTATGTGTATATATATATATATATATATATATATATATATAGACTCTTCCTATATAACTACTGCTGTACATTTTCTATTCATATACTGTCCATACATTTTATTTATTTATTTATATATTTATATTTAAATAAATAAATAAATAAATATATATATATATATATATATATATATATATATATATATATATATATATATAAAAAAAAATATATATATATATATATATATATATATAAAAATAAATAAATAAATAAATAAATAAATATATATATATATAAATAAAATGTATGGACAGTATATATATAAATAAAATGTATGGACAGTATATGAATAGAAAATGTACAGCAGTAGTTATATAGGAAGAGTCTTGACTAGAATACAGTATATACATATAAAGTGGGTAAAACAGCAGCAGCCTCTTAGGTGCAGGGTATAGTAACCGGGTGGTAGCTGGCTAGTAACAGTGACTAAAGTTCAGGGCAGGGTACTGGGTGGAGGCCGGCTAGAGGGGAGTGTTTAACCGTCTGATGGCCTTGAGATAGAAGCGGTTTATCCCAGCTTTGATGCACCTGTACTGTCTCTACCTTCTAGACGGTAGCGGGATGAACAAGCTGTGGCTCGAGAGGCTGAGGTCCTTGATGATCTTCTTGGCCTTCCTGTGACATCGGGTGCTGTAGGTGTCCTGGGGGGCAGGTAGACCACACCACCTTCTGGATGGCCCTCCGGTTGCAGACGGTGCAATTGCTGTACCAGGCGGTGAAACAGCCCAACAGGATACTCTCAATGGTGGATCTCTAGAAGTTTGTGATGGTCTTAGGGGCCAAGCCAAACCTCTTTAGCCTCCTGAGGTTGTAGAGGCGCTGTTCTTCACCACACTGTCAGTGTGGAGGGAACATTTCAGGTACTCAGTGATGTGCACACAGAGGAACTTGAAGCATTTGACCCTCTACACTGTGGCCCCGTAGATGTAGATGGGGGCGTGCTCTCTGTTGTCTCCTGAAGTCCACGATCAGCTCCTTCGTTTTGTTGACATTGAGGGAGAGGTTATTTTCCTGGCACCACTTTGCCAGGGCCCTCACCTCCTCCCTGTAGGCTGTCTCGTCATTGTTGGTAATATGGCCTACTAATGTGTCGACAGCAAACTTGATGATTGAGTTGGAGATGTGAAGCTAATGTTTGCTGTGTGTGTAGACGTGTTTAACTATTCTTGTGGGGACCAAAAGTCCCCACTACAATAGTAAACAAACAAAAATGTGACCAACTGGGGACATTTTGTTAGTCCCCAGATGTCAAATGCAATTTCTAGGGGGTTTAGGGTTAATGTTAAAATTTGTGTTAGAATTACGTTAAAGACTGAGGGTGAGGAGCTACGGTTAGTTTTAGGGTGAGGGTTAGGAGCTACGGTTAGTTTTAGGGTGAGGGTGAGGAGCTACGGTTAGTTTTAGGGTGAGGAGCTACGGTTAGTTTTAGGGTGAGGGTTAGGAGCTACGGTTAGTTTTAGAGTGAGGGTGAGGAGCTACGGTTAGTTTTAGGGTGAGGGTTAGGAGCTACGGTTAGTTTTAGAGTGAGGGTTAGGAGCTACGGTTAGTTTTAGGGTGAGGGTTAGGAGCTACGGTTAGTTTTAGGGTGAGGGTTAGGAGCTACGGTTAGTTTTAGGGTGAGGGTTAGGAGCTACGGTTAGTTTTATGGTGAGGGTGAGGAGCTACGGATAGTTTTAGGGTTAGGAGCTACGGATAGTTTTAGGGTTAGGAGCTACGGATAGTTTTAGGGTGAGGGTTAGGAGCTACGGTTAGTTTTAGAGTGAGGGTTAGGAGCTACGGATTGTTTTAGGGTGAGGGTTAGGAGCTACGGTTAGTTTTAGGGTTAGGAGCTACGGATAGTTTTAGGGTGAGGGTTAGGAGCTACGGTTAGTTTTAGAGTGAGGGTTAGGAGCTACGGTTAGTTTTAGGGTGAGGGTTAGGAGCTACGGTTAGTTTTAGGGTGAGGGTTAGGAGCTACGGTTAGTTTTAGAGTGAGGGTTAGGAGCTACGGTTATTTTTAGGGTGAGGGTTAGGAGCTATGGTTAGTTTTAGGGTGAGGAGCTACGGTTAGTTTTAGAGTGAGGGTTAGGAGCTACGGTTAGTTTTAGGGTGAGGGTGAGGAGCTACGGTTAGTTTTAGGGTGAGGGTTAGGAGCTACGGTTAGTTTTAGAGTGAGGGTTAGGAGCTACGATTAGTTTTAGAGTGAGGGTGAGGAGCTACGGTTAGTTTTAGGGTGAGGGTGAGGAGCTACGGTTAGTTTTAGGGTGAGGGTGAGGAGCTACGGTTAGTTTTAGGGTGAGGGTTAGGAGCTACGGTTAGTTTTAGGGTTAGGAGCTACGGTTAGTTTTAGGGTGAGGGTGAGGAGCTACGGTTAGTTTTAGGGTGAGGGTTAGGAGCTACGGTTAGTTTTAGAGTGAGGGTGAGGAGCTACGGTTAGTTTTAGGGTGAGGGTTAGGAGCTACGGTTAGTTTTAGAGTGAGGGTTAGGAGCTACGGTTAGTTTTAGGGTGAGGGTTAGGAGCTACGGTTAGTTTTAGGGTGAGGGTTAGGAGCTACGGTTAGTTTTATGGTGAGGGTGAGGAGCTACGGATAGTTTTAGGGTGAGGGTTAGGAGCTACGGTTAGTTTTAGGGTTAGGAGCTACGGATAGTTTTAGGGTGAGGGTTAGGAGCTACGGTTAGTTTTGGAGTGAGGGTTAGGAGCTACGGATTGTTTTAGGGTGAGGGTTAGGAGCTACGGTTAGTTTTAGGGTTAGGAGCTACGGATAGTTTTAGGGTGAGGGTTAGGAGCTACGGTTAGTTTTAGAGTGAGGGTTAGGAGCTACGGTTCGTTTTAGGGTGAGGGTTAGGAGCTACGGTTAGTTTTAGGGTGAGGGTTAGGAGCTACGGTTAGTTTTAGAGTGAGGGTTAGGAGCTACGGTTATTTTTAGGGTGAGGGTTAGGAGCTACGGTTAGTTTTAGGGTGAGGAGCTACGGTTAGTTTTAGAGTGAGGGTTAGGAGCTACGGTTAGTTTTAGGGTGAGGGTGAGGAGCTACGGTTAGTTTTAGGGTGAGGGTTAGGAGCTACGGTTAGTTTTAGAGTGAGGGTTAGGAGCTACGGTTAGTTTTAGAGTGAGGGTGAGGAGCTACGGTTAGTTTTAGAGTGAGGGTGAGGAGCTACGGTTAGTTTTAGGGTGAGGGTGAGGAGCTACGGTTAGTTTTAGGGTGAGGGTGAGGAGCTACGGTTAGTTTTAGGGTTAGGAGCTAGGGTTAGTTTTAGGGTGAGGGTGAGGAGCTACGGTTAGTTTTAGGGTGAGGGTTAGGAGCTACGGTTAGTTTTAGGGTTAGGAGCTAGGGTTAGTTTTAGGGTGAGGGTGAGGAGCTACGGTTAGTTTTAGGGTGAGGGTTAGGAGCTACGGTTAGTTTTAGGGTGAGGGTTAGGATCTACGGATAGTTTTAGAGTGAGGGTTAGGATCTACGGTTAGTTTTAGGGTGAGGGTTAGGAGCTACGGTTAGTTTTAGGGTAAGGGTTAGGAGCTACGGTTAGTTTTAGGGTGAGGGTTAGGAGCTACGGATTGTTTTAGGGTGAGGGTTAGGAGCTACGGATTGTTTTAGGGTGAGGGTTAGGAGCTACGGATAGATTTAGGGTGAGGGTTAGGAGCTATGGTTAGTTTTAGGGTTAGGAGCTACGGTTAGTTTTAGAGTGAGGGTGAGAGCTACGGATTGTTTTAGGGTGAGGGTTAGGAGCTACGGTTAGTTTTAGGGTTAGGAGCTACGGATAGTTTTAGGGTGAGGGTTAGGAGCTACGGTTAGTTTTAGAGTGAGGGTTAGGAGCTACGGTTAGTTTTAGGGTGAGGGTTAGGAGCTACGGTTAGTTTTAGGGTGAGGGTTAGGAGCTACGGTTAGTTTTAGAGTGAGGGTTAGGAGCTACGGTTATTTTTAGGGTGAGGGTTAGGAGCTACGGTTAGTTTTAGGGTGAGGGTTAGGATCTACGGATAGTTTTAGAGTGAGGGTTAGGATCTACGGTTAGTTTTAGGGTGAGGGTTAGGAGCTACGGTTAGTTTTAGGGTAAGGGTTAGGAGCTACGGTTAGTTTTAGGGTGAGGGTTAGGAGCTACGGATTGTTTTAGGGTGAGGGTTAGGAGCTACGGATAGTTTTAGGGTGAGGGTTAGGAGCTACGGATTGTTTTAGGGTGAGGGTTAGGAGCTACGGATTGTTTTAGGGTGAGGGTTAGGAGCTACGGATAGATTTAGGGTGAGGGTTAGGAGCTATGGTTAGTTTTAGGGTTAGGAGCTACGGTTAGTTTTAGAGTGAGGGTGAGGAGCTACGGATTGTTTTAGGGTGAGGGTTAGGAGCTACGGTTAGTTTTAGGGTTAGGAGCTACGGATAGTTTTAGGGTGAGGGTTAGGAGCTACGGTTAGTTTTAGAGTGAGGGTTAGGAGCTACGGTTAGTTTTAGGGTGAGGGTTAGGAGCTACGGTTAGTTTTAGGGTGAGGGTTAGGAGCTACGGTTAGTTTTAGGGTGAGGGTTAGGAGCTACGGTTAGTTTTAGAGTGAGGGTTAGGAGCTACGGTTAGTTTTAGGGTGAGGAGCTACGGTTAGTTTTAGGGTGAGGAGCTACGGTTAGTTTTAGGGTGAGGAGCTACGGTTAGTTTTAGGGTGAGGGTGAGGAGCTACGGTTAGTTTTAGGGTGAGGGTCAGGAGCTACGGTTGGTTTTAGGGTTAGGAGCTACGGTTAGTTTTAGGGTGAGGGTTAGGAGCTACGGTTAGTTTTAGGGTGAGGAGCTACGGTTAGTTTTAGGGTGAGGAGCTACGGTTAGTTTTAGGGTGAGGAGCTACGGTTAGTTTTAGAGTGAGGGTTAGGAGCTACGGTTAGTTTTAGGGTGAGGGTTAGGAGCTACGGTTAGTTTTAGAATGAGGGTTAGGAGCTACGGTTAGTTTTAGGGTGAGGGTGAGGAGCTACGGTTAGTTTTAGGGTGAGGGTTAGGAGCTACGGTTAGTTTTAGGGTGAGGGTGAGGAGCTACGGTTAGTTTTAGGGTGAGGGTTAGGAGCTACGGTTAGTTTTAGGGTGAGGGTTAGGAGCTACGGTAAGTTTTAGGGTGAGGGTGAGGAGCTACGGTTAGTTTTAGGGTGAGGAGCTACGGTTAGTTTTAGGGTGAGGGTGAGGAGCTACGGTTAGTTTTAGGGTGAGGGTTAGGAGCTACGGTTAGTTTTAGGGTGAGGGTGAGGAGCTACGGTTAGTTTTAGGGTGAGGGTTAGGAGCTACGGTTAGTTTTAGGGTGAGGAGCTACGGTTAGTTTTAAGGTGAGGGTTAGGAGCTACGGTTAGTTTTAGGGTGTGGAGCTACGGTTAGTTTTAGGGTGAGGGTGAGGAGCTACGGTTAGTTTTAGGGTGAGGGTGAGGAGCTACGGTTAGTTTTACGGTGAGGGTGAGGAGCTACGGTTAGTTTTACGGTGAGGGTTAGGAGCTACGGTTAGTTTTAGGGTTAGGAGCTACGGTTAGTTTTAGGGTGAGGAGCTACGGTTAGTTTTAGGGTGAGGAGCTACGGTTAGTTTTAGGGTGAGGGTGAGGAGCTACGGTTAGTTTTAGGGTGAGGGTTAGGAGCTACGGTTAGTTTTAGGGTGAGGGTGAGGAGCTACGGTTAGTTTTAGGGTGAGGGTTAGGAGCTACGGTTAGTTTTAGGGTGAGGAGCTACGGTTAGTTTTAAGGTGAGGGTTAGGAGCTACGGTTAGTTTTAGGGTGTGGAGCTACGGTTAGTTTTAGGGTGAGGGTGAGGAGCTACGGTTAGTTTTAGGGTGAGGAGCTACGGTTAGTTTTACGGTGAGGGTGAGGAGCTACGGTTAGTTTTACGGTGAGGGTTAGGAGCTACGGTTAGTTTTAGGGTTAGGAGCTACGGTTAGTTTTAGGGTGAGGAGCTACGGTTAGTTTTAGAGTGAGGGTTAGGAGCTACGGTTAGTTTTAGGGTGAGGGTTAGGAGCTACGGTTAGTTTTAGAGTGAGGGTTAGGAGCTACGGTTAGTTTTAGGGTGAGGGTTAGGAGCTACGGTTAGTTTTAGGGTTAGGGTGAGGAGCTAAGGTTAGTTTTAGGGTGAGGGTGAGGAGCTACGGTTAGTTTTAGGGTTAGGAGCTACGGTTAGTTTTAGGGTGAGGGTCAGGAGCTACGGTTAGTTTTAGGGTGAGGGTCAGGAGCTACGGTTAGTTTTAGGGTGAGGGTGAGGAGCTACGGTTAGTTTTAGGGTGAGGGTCAGGAGCTACGGTTAGTTTTAGGGTGAGGGTCAGGAGCTACGGTTAGTTTTAGGGTGAGGGTGAGGAGCTACGGTTAGTTTTAGGGTGAGGGTCAGGAGCTACGGTTGGTTTTAGGGTTAGGAGCTACGGTTAGTTTTAGGGTGAGGGTTAGGAGCTACGGTTAGTTTTAGGGTGAGGAGCTACGGTTAGTTTTAGAGTGAGGAGCTACGGTTAGTTTTAGGGTGAGGGTTAGGAGCTACGGTTAGTTTTAGGGTGAGGGTTAGGAGCTACGGTTAGTTTTAGGGTGAGGAGCTACGGTTAGTTTTAGGGTGAGGAGCTACGGTTAGTTTTAGAGTGAGGGTTAGGAGCTATGGTTAGTTTTAGGGTGAGGGTTAGGAGCTACGGTTAGTTTTAGGGTGAGGAGCTACGGTTAGTTTTAGAGTGAGGAGCTACGGTTAGTTTTAGGGTGAGGGTTAGGAGCTACGGTTAGTTTTAGGGTGAGGGTTAGGAGCTACGGTTAGTTTTAGGGTGAGGGTTAGGAGCTACGGTTAGTTTTAGGGTGAGGGTTAGGAGCTACGGTTAGTTTTAGGGTGAGGGTTAGGAGCTACGGTTAGTTTTAGGGTGAGGGTTAGGAGCTACGGTTAGTTTTAGGGTGAGGGTGAGGAGCTACGGTTAGTTTTAGGGTGAGGGTGAGGAGCTACGGTTAGTTTTAGGGTGAGGAGCTACGGTTAGTTTTAGGGTGAGGGTGAGGAGCTACGGTTAGTTTTAGGGTGAGGAGCTACGGTTAGTTTTAGGGTGAGGGTGAGGAGCTATGGATATTTTTAGGGTGAGGGTTAGGAGCTACGGTTAGTTTTAGGGTGAGGAGCTACGGTTAGTTTTAGAGTGAGGGTTAGGAGCTATGGTTAGTTTTAGAGTGAGGGTTAGGAGCTACGGTTAGTTTTAGAGTGAGGGTTAGGAGCTACGGTTAGTTTTAGGGTGAGGAGCTACGGTTAGTTTTAGGGTGAGGAGCTACGGTTAGTTTTAGGGTGAGGGTGAGGAGCTACGGTTAGTTTTAGGGTGAGGAGCTACGGTTAGTTTTAGGGTGAGGGTTAGGAGCTACGGTTACTTTTAGGGTGAGGATGAGGAGCTACGGTTAGTTTTAGGGTGAGGGTTAGGAGCTACGGTTAGTTTTAGGGTTAGGAGCTACGGTTAGTTTTAGGGTGAGGAGCTACGGTTAGTTTTAGGGTGAGGAGCTACGGTTAGTTTTAGGGTGAGGAGCTACGGTTAGTTTTAGAGTGAGGGTTAGGAGCTACGGTTAGTTTTAGGGTGAGGGTTAGGAGCTACGGTTAGTTTTAGGGTGAGGAGCTACGGTTAGTTTTAGAGTGAGGGTTAGGAGCTACGGTTAGTTTTAGAGTGAGGGTTAGGAGCTACGGTTAGTTTTAGAGTGAGGGTGAGGAGCTACGGTTAGTTTTAGGGTGAGGAGCTACGGTTAGTTTTAGGGTGAGGGTTAGGAGCTACGGTTAGTTTTAGGGTGATGGTGAGGAGCTACGGTTAGTTTTAGGGTGAGGGTGAGGAGCTACGGTTAGTTTTAGGGTGAGGGTGAGGAGCTACGGTTAGTTTTAGGGTGAGGGTTAGGAGCTACGGATTGTTTTAGGGTGAGGGTTAGGAGCTACGGATAGATTTAGGGTGAGGGTTAGGAGCTACGGTTAGTTTTAGGGTTAGGAGCTACGGTTAGTTTTAGGGTGAGGGTGAGGAGGTACGGTTAGTTTTAGGGTGAGGGTGAGGAGCTACGGTTAGTTTTAGGGTGAGGGTGAGGAGCTACGGTTAGTTTTAGGGTTAGGAGCTACGGTTAGTTTTAGGGTTAGGAGCTACGGTTAGTTTTAGGGTGAGGAGCTACGGTTAGTTTTAGGGTGAGGAGCTACGGTTAGTTTTAGAGTGAGGGTTAGGAGCTACGGTTAGTTTTAGGGTGAGGGTTAGGAGCTACGGTTAGTTTTAGAGTGAGGGTTAGGAGCTACGGTTAGTTTTAGTGTGAGGGTTAGGAGCTACGGTTAGTTTTAGGGTTAGGAGCTACGGTTAGTTTTAGGGTGAAGGTTAGGAGCTACGGTTAGTTTTAGAGTGAGGGTTAGGAGCTACGGTTAGTTTTAGGGTGAGGAGCTACGGTTAGTTTTAGGGTGAGGGTCAGGAGCTACGGTTAGTTTTAGGGTGAGGATTAGGAGCTACGGTTAGTTTTAGGGTGAGGGTGAGGAGCTACGGTTAGTTTTAGGGTGAGGGTCAGGAGCTACGGTTGGTTTTAGGGTTAGGAGCTACGGTTAGTTTTAGGGTGAGGGTTAGGAGCTACGGTTAGTTTTAGGGTGAGGAGCTACGGTTAAGGAGCTACGGTTAGTTTTAGGGTGAGGAGCTATGGTTAGTTTTAGGGTGAGGGTTAGGAGCTACGGTTAGTTTTAGAATGAGGGTTAGGAGCTATGGTTAGTTTTAGGGTGAGGGTTAGGAGCTACGGTTAGTTTTAGGGTGAGGAGCTACGGTTAGTTTTAGAGTGAGGAGCTACGGTTAGTTTTAGGGTGAGGGTTAGGAGCTACGGTTAGTTTTAGGGTGAGGGTTAGGAGCTACGGTTAGTTTTAGGGTGAGGGTTAGGAGCTACGGTTAGTTTTTGGGGTGAGGGTTAGGAGCTACGGTTAGTTTTAGGGTGAGGGTGAGGAGCTACGGTTAGTTTTAGGGTGAGGGTTAGGAGCTACGGTTAGTTTTAGGGTGAGGGTTAGGAGCTACGGTAAGTTTTAGGGTGAGGGTGAGGAGCTACGGTTAGTTTTAGGGTGAGGAGCTACGGTTAGTTTTAGGGTGAGGAGCTACGATTAGTTTTAGGGTGAGGGTTAGGAGCTACGGTTAGTTTTAGGGTGAGGGTGAGGAGCTACGGTTAGTTTTAGGGTGAGGGTTAGGAGCTACGGTTAGTTTTAGGGTGAGGAGCTACGGTTAGTTTTAGGGTGAGGGTTAGGAGCTACGGTTAGTTTTAGGGTGAGGGTGAGGAGCTACGGTTAGTTTTACGGTGAGGGTTAGGAGCTACGGTTAGTTTTAGGGTTAGGAGCTACGGTTAGTTTTAGGGTGAGGAGCTACGGTTAGTTTTAGGGTGAGGAGCTACGGTTAGTTTTAGGGTGAGGGTTAGGAGCTACGGTTAGTTTTAGGGTGAGGGTTAGGAGCTACGGTTAGTTTTAGGGTGAGGGTTAGGAGCTACGGTTAGTTTTTGGGGTGAGGGTTAGGAGCTACGGTTAGTTTTAGGGTGAGGGTGAGGAGCTACGGTTAGTTTTAGGGTGAGGGTTAGGAGCTACGGTTAGTTTTAGGGTGAGGGTTAGGAGCTACGGTAAGTTTTAGGGTGAGGGTGAGGAGCTACGGTTAGTTTTAGGGTGAGGAGCTACGGTTAGTTTTAGGGTGAGGGTGAGGAGCTACGATTAGTTTTAGGGTGAGGGTTAGGAGCTACGGTTAGTTTTAGGGTGAGGGTGAGGAGCTACGGTTAGTTTTAGGGTGAGGGTTAGGAGCTACGGTTAGTTTTAGGGTGAGGAGCTACGGTTAGTTTTAGGGTGAGGGTTAGGAGCTACGGTTAGTTTTAGGGTGAGGGTGAGGAGCTACGGTTAGTTTTACGGTGAGGGTTAGGAGCTACGGTTAGTTTTAGGGTTAGGAGCTACGGTTAGTTTTAGGGTTAGGAGCTATGGTTAGTTTTAGGGTGAGGAGCTACGGTTAGTTTTAGGGTGAGGAGCTACGGTTAGTTTTAGGGTGAGGGTTAGGAGCTACGGTTAGTTTTAGAGTGAGGGTTAGGAGCTACGGTTAGTTTTAGGGTGAGGGTTAGGAGCTACGGTTAGTTTTAGGGTGAGGGTTAGGAGCTACGGTTAGTTTTAGGGTGAGGGTTAGGAGCTACGGTTAGTTTTAGGGTGAGGGTGAGGAGCTACGGTTAGTTTTAGGGTGAGGGTTAGGAGCTACGGTTAGTTTTAGAGTGAGGGTTAGGAGCTACGGTTAGTTTTAGGGTGAGGGTGAGGAGCTACGGTTAGTTTTAGGGTGAGGGTGAGGAGCTACGGTTAGTTTTAGGGTGAGGGTCAGGAGCTACGGTTAGTTTTAGGGTGAGGGTCAGGAGCTACGGTTAGTTTTAGGGTGAGGAGCTACGGTTAGTTTTAGGGTGAGGAGCTACGGTTAGTTTTAGGGTGAGGAGCTACGGTTAGTTTTAGGGTGAGGAGCTACGGTTAGTTTTAGAGTGAGGAGCTACGGTTAGTTTTAGAGTGAGGGTTAGGAGCTATGGTTAGTTTTAGGGTGAGGGTTAGGAGCTACGGTTAGTTTTAGGGTGAGGAGCTACGGTTAGTTTTAGGGTGAGGGTTAGGAGCTACGGTTAGTTTTAGGGTGAGGGTTAGGAGCTACGGTTAGTTTTAGGGTGAGGGTTAGGAGCTACGGTTAGTTTTAGGGTGAGGGTTAGGAGCTACGGTTAGTTTTAGGGTGAGGGTGAGGAGCTACGGTTAGTTTTAGGTGAGGGTTAGGAGCTACGGTTAGTTTTAGGGTGAGGGTTAGGAGCTACGGTTAGTTTTAGGGTGAGGGTTAGGAGCTACGGTTAGTCTTAGGGTGAGGAGCTACGGTTAGTTTTAGGGTGAGGAGCTACGGTTAGTTTTAGGGTGAGGGTGAGGAGCTACGGTTAGTTTTAGGGTGAGGGTTAGGAGCTACGGTTAGTTTTAGGGTGAGGGTGAGGAGCTACGGTTAGTTTTAGGGTGAGGGTTAGGAGCTACGGTTAGTTTTAGGGTGAGGGTGAGGAGCTACGGTTAGTTTTAGGGTGAGGGTTAGGAGCTACGGTTAGTTTTAGGGTGAGGGTTAGGTTTAGGGTTAGGGTTAAGGTTAGGTTTTTTGTTTAGGGTAAGAGTACAGGTTAGGGTTAGGGGTTAGGGAAACTAGGTTTTGAATGGGACTGAATTATGTGTGAGGCTGTTAACACATAGGGAAAGTGATGAATGAACTCTGAACAGGAAAATCATCCAGAATGCAATTAGAGAGAGGCTAAGGAGAGAGAAAAAGAAAGAGGGAGAGTGTGTGAGCAGAGCGAGCATGCAGGCAGTGTGTGGGCAGAGCGAGCATGCAGGCAGTGTGTGGGCAGAGCGAGCATGCAGGCAGTGTGTGGGCAGAGCGAGCATGCAGGCAGTGTGTGGGCAGAGCGAGCATGCAGGCAGTGTGTGGGCAGAGCGAGCATGCAGGCAGTGTGTGGGCAGAGCGAGCATGCAGGCAGTGTGTGAGCAGAGCGAGCATGCAGGCAGTGTGTGAGCAGAGCGAGCATGCAGGCAGTGTGTGAGCAGAGCGAGCATGCAGGCAGTGCGTGAGCAGAGCGAGCATGCAGGCAGTGCGTGAGCAGAGCGAGCATGCAGGCAGTGCGTGAGCAGAGCGAGCATGCAGGCAGTGTGTGGGCAGAGCGAGCATGCAGGCAGTGTGTGGGCAGAGCGAGCATGCAGGCAGTGTGTGCGCACAGCAAGCATGCAGGCAGTGTGTGCGCACAGCAAGCATGCAGGCAGTGTGTGAGCAGAGCGAGCATGCAGGCAGTGTGTGAGCAGAGCGAGCATGCAGGCAGTGCGTGAGCAGAGCGAGCATGCAGGCAGTGCGTGAGCAGAGCGAGCATGCAGGCAGTGTGTGGGCAGAGCGAGCATGCAGGCAGTGTGTGGGCAGAGCGAGCATGCAGGCAGTGTGTGCGCACAGCAAGCATGCAGGCAGTGTGTGCGCACAGCAAGCATGCAGGCAGTGTGTGAGCAGAGCGAGCATGCAGGCAGTGTGTGAGCAGAGCGAGCATGCAGGCAGTGTGTGAGCAGAGCGAGCATGCAGGCAGTGTGTGGGTGACTAGAGGGGGGGGAGAAGAGGAGACATCGTGCCAGACCCAGTGTGCCCCCTTCTAGAGAAAGGGACTGAGGTGGGTGGGTTTCATAACAACACGACTCCACACCGCCCACGCAGGGCAGTGCCCGCTGCGAATGGTGGACTCCAGCCAAAGCAAACAGTGATTGGCCGACTCAGGCTTTCCAAAAAAGCACAACCAACAGTGTAACCAGGCAACAGCGGGGAAATCAGCTCAAAGAATAACCGGGTCAAGAGCTGCGTCAGGTAGATCAGTGTTTTGTACTGTTACCTCACCCTGCTGCTGAGAGTTACCTCACCCTGCTGCTGAGAGTTACCTCACCCTGCTGCTGAGAGTTACCTCACCCTGCTGCTGAGAGTTACCTCACCCTGCTGCTGAGAGTTACCTCACCCTGCTGCTGAGAGTTACCTCACCCTGCTGCTGAGAGTTACCTCACCCTGCTGCTGAGAGTTACCTCACCCTGCTGCTGAGCGTTACCTCACCCTGCTGCTGAGCGTTACCTCACCCTGCTGCTGAGCGTTACCTCACCCTGCTGCTGAGCGTTTCCTCACCCTGCTGCTGAGCGTTTCCTCACCCTGCTGCTGAGCGTTTCCTCACCCTGCTGCTGAGCGTTTCCTCACCCTGCTGCTGAGCGTTTCCTCACCCTGCTGCTGAGCGTTTCCTCACCCTGCTGCTGAGCGTTACCTCAACTTAGAGAGAGGTTTTTAAAACTTTTAAAAACTTAAAACACACAGTCTTTCTGTCAGGTGTAGCATACTATTTTGTAGCATACTATCAAACACACACTCTCTGTGGATCATACTGTATTCTCCTGTTCCCTTCCTGCAGCTGAGTTACCTCAACTCACAGAGAGACAAGTTTGAAAGTTTGGGTAGACCTTCTGCACAATCGCCACCAGCACTGTCAGATTCAGATTATTTGTTAAACTCCGACTTGACCCCGACACACAGCAGTTGACCCTCCATTGTAAACACCCCTGAATCATTCAGTGAAACCCCACACCCCTGAAGGAAGAGACTGGTGTTGTCTAATCTAGAGAAAACTTCCCTTTGCACCAGAAGCACGGCTTTAACAGGGCTTTGTCGGTTCTAGTGATTGTGGTTCTATGGATGTGACACGGATCTGTTGACAGCTCAGAGAGAAGCTACACTGTTAGAAACTGGAGGATTTTTATTTTACCTTTATTTAAGCAGGCAAGTCAGTTAAGAACAAATTCTTATTATCAATGACGGTCTAGGAACTGCTCCTTGTTCAGGAGCAGAACGACAGATTTTTACCTTGACAGCTCGGGGATTCGATCTTGCAACCTTTCAGTTACTGGCCCAACGCTCTAACCACTAGGCTACCCTGCCTCCCCAGGATCATGTAACAGCTCAGAGAGAAGCTACTCTGTTAGAAGCTGGAGGATCATGTAACAGCTCAGAGAGAAGCTACTCTGTTAGAAGCTGGAGGATCATGTAACAGCTCAGAGAGAAGCTACTCTGTTAGAAACTGGAGGACCATGTAACAGCTCAGAGAGAAGCTACTCTGTTAGAAGCTGGAGGATCATGTAACAGCTCAGAGAGAAGCTACACTGTTAGAAGCTGGAGGATCATGTAACAAACTTGTTACAGAGACATCTTACACTTGACCCCCTTCACACACAGACACTCAGGTGCACACACACACTTCTCCATCTGCTCTTGAGTTTAAGAGACAGCGATCAATAGCCTTTTTATAGAACACAGACATTCAGTACCACAGTCAGATACAACTCCTCTCACTCTGAGGTCAGGTCAGCTTGCCCAAGAGTGAAGGCATGTCCACTCGTGCGCACGCACACACACACACGCACGACAGATTTCCCCCGACATCTCGGTTGGAGGACTCTTGGAAGTTAAATAATCCTCTAGGCTCAAAATGAGATTTGTGAAAACCTGGGAACTTTGGAAAAGTTTATAGAATTTCTTCACCCCAGTGATGGATCAGTAAAAGGTCATGGAGGGGTTAACTCACACGTCGTGTGTGTGTGTGTGTGTGTGTGTGTGTGTGTGTGTGAACTCACATTCTCGTGTTTCATGTGTTTCAGGAGACGTAGTTCTCTGTAGGTCCTCTTAGCGTGGATAATTGACTGGAACGGCCTGGACAGCTTCTTCACCGCCATCTTCAGCCCCGACTTCACATCATACGACGAGCTGCAGTATTGAAGAGCACACACACACACACACACACACACACACACTAGATAGCTTACGACATGGTAATGACAACATTCATATCACATTCATAACATTCCTGATATCACATGAAATTCCTGTTATCACATTCATGACATGTACATCAATAATTCAACACTAACATTGCTTTTATTCCGTGTGTGTATGCTACTTTCAACCAAACTTTTAATTCAACAATTATGTAATATTGTGTGAAGTGGCGATGTAAACATTGGACCTGGAGAGGTGCTGTACACATGGAGAGGAATCTATTCTAGCACGCCCAGAAATCTGCTCCTTTTATTCTCTGTCCCCAACGCACTAGACGACCAGTCCTTATAGCCTTTAGCCGTACCCTCATCCTACTCTGTTCCTATGGTGATGTAGAGGTTAACCCAGGCCCTGTATCCCCGAGTTCCACCCCTATTCCCCAGGCGCTATCATTTGTTTACTTCTGTAACCGTAAAAGCCTTGGTTTCATGCATGTTAACATCAGAAGCCTCCTCCCTGTGTTTGTTTTATTCACTGCTTTAGCACACTCCGCCAACCCTGATGTCCTAGCCGTGTCTGAATCCTGGCGTAGGAAGGCCACCAAAAATTTAGAAATGTCCAACCCCAACTACAACATTTTCCCCCAAGATAGAACTGCCAAAGGGGGTAGAGTTGCAATCTACTGCAGAGATAGCCTGCAGAGTTCTGTCATGCTATCCAGGTCTGTGCCCAAACAGTTCGAACTTCTACTTTTAAAAATCCATCTCGCCAGAAATAAGAGTCTCACTGTGGTGCCCTAGACACCATATGTGAATTAATTGCCCCCCATTTATCTTCAGAGTTTGTACTGTTAGGTGACCTAAACTGGGATATGCTTAACACCCCGGCTGTCCTACAGTCTAAGCTAGATGCCATCAATCTCACACAAATTATCAATGAACCTACCAGGTGCAACCCTAAATCCGTAAACACGGGCACCCTCATAGATAGATATAAAAGAGCTTTCCCTCACCATCTTAAATGATCATGCCCCATTAAAAAATGTAAAACTAAGAACAGATATAGCTCTTGGTTCACTCCAGACTTGACTGCCCTTGAACAGCACAAAAACATACTGTGCAGCCATCTTCATCGACCTGGCCAAGGCTTTCGACTCTGTCAATCACCGCTTTCTTATCGGCAGACTCAATAGACTTGGTTTCTCAAATGACTGCCTTGCCTGGTTCACCAACTACTTCTCAGACAAAGTTCAGTGTGTCAAATCGGAGGGCATGTTGTCCGGACCTCTGGGGGTGCCACAGGGTTCAATTCTCAGGCCGACTCTCTTCTCTGTATACATCAATGATGTCGCTCTTGCTGTTGGTGATTCTCTGATCCACCTCTATGCAGACGACACCATTCTGTATACTTCTGGCCCTTCTTTGGGCACTGTGTTAACTAACCTCCAGACGAGCTTCAACGCCATACAACACTCCTTCTGTGGCCTCCAACTGCTCTTAAATGCAAGTAAAACTAAATGCATGCTCTTCAACCGATCGCTGCCCGCACCCGCCTGCCCGTCTAGCATCACTAGTCTGGATGGTTCGGACTTAGAATATGTGGACAACTACAAATACTTAGGTGTCTGGTTAGACTGTAAACTCTCCTTCCAGACTCACATTAAGAATCTCCAATCCAAAATTAAATCTAGAATTGGCTTCCTATTTCGCAACAAAGCATCCTTCATTCATGCTGCCAAACATACCCTCTTAAAACTGACTATCCTAACGATCCTTGACTTCGGCGATGTCATTTACAAAATAGCCTCCAACACTCTAGTCAGCAAATTGGATGTAGTCTATCACAGTGCCATCCGTTTTGTCACCAAAGCCCCGTATACTACCCACCACTGCGACCTGTATGCTCTCGTCGGCTGTCCCTCGCTCCATATTTGTCGCCAAACCCACTGGCTCCAGGTCATCTATAAGTCTTTGCTAGGTAAAGCCCCGCCTTATCTCACCTCACTGGTCACCATAGCAGCACCCACCTGTAGCACACGCTCCAGCAGGTATATCTCACTGGTCACCCCCAAAGCCTATTCCTCCTTTGGCCGCCTTTCCTTCCAGTTCTCTGCTGCCAATGACTGGAACGAATTGCAAAAATCACTGAAGCTGGAGACTCATATCTCCCTCTCTAACTTTAAGCATCAGCTGTCAGAGCAGCTCACAGATCACTGCACCTGTACACAGCCCATCTGTAAATAGCCCATCCAACTACCTCATCCCCATATTGTTATTTTTTTCCCCTTCTCCTTTTCACCCAAGTATCTCTATTTGCACATTCATCTTCTGCACATCTATCACTCCAGTGTTTAATTGCTAAATTGTAATTACTTTGCCACTACGGCCTATTTATTGCCTTACCTCCCTAATCTTATTACATTTGCACACACTGTATATAGATTTTTCTATTGTGTTATTGACTGTACGTTTGTTTCTCCCATGTGTAACTCTGTGTTGTTTGTGTCGCACAGCTTTGCTTTATCTTGGCCAGGTCGCAGTTGTAAATGAGAACTTGTTCTCAACTGGCCTACCTGGTTAAATAAAGGTGAAATATATATATATATATTTTTTTAAACATGGGACCTGGAGAGGTGCTGTACACATGGGACCTGGAGAGGTGCTGTACACAGTTTCTCAAAACTCCCCTGATTTCTCCCCCTTCTACCAACTACACACCCTCTTCCCCAACCCCCCTCCCGACTGATCTTGGAAACAACAATGGGTCTCCCTACTAGGTTACCATGGCGGCAGGAGCTGGCATGGTCAGAATTCTGTGAAATGTTGTTTCCAGGAAGTCGTAAGTAGGGCAGTAGTTGTAACATTCAGAATGCCATAAACACACTGCTACCGCACACTAGAGCAAACAAACATTGGCTACAAAACCCAGGCAACAACATTGTAGTGAATCATACTCCGGTAGGCCAGGAGAGAGATATGCTTCTGGCTGGTTGCTGTTCATTGACCCTTTCCTAATTCTGTTCTGCTTATGGCCTATATTCATGGAGGCTTGTTATTGCACTTAGTTTCATCATCGGGTAATGAGATCTTACGTCCAGACCGGCCTGTTAGTTCTGCAGATTGCCAACTGCTTTGTAGATGGATGGTGTCCTGTGTGTGTGTGTGTGTGTGTCAGACTCTCAGCATTGTTGTCTGTGTCCTGCAGTCTCCCCAGCCATTAAGCAGGCTAAAAAAGGCAGTGACACTCAGCCAGGGCCTGCATGCAGTGAAACACCAAACCACTCGCTCCTCATGTTAGATTATCTGAGATGGTTGATCATGTTGTATGTGTGACCGTCTGTATGGGAGATTCTTGGGGCAACCTTTACCCTTCCACCTGATAGATGATATACAACATGGTCTCTCAACACATGGTTGTAGTATATGTTAACAGCTAATACAGCTGCTGCAGCCTTCTCATAACAATCCCATCAGCTCCTGACCATCCGGTTCCTATGGCAGCTGACTGTTAACAGATTACAGCACCACTGTAACAGGAAATACAGTGATGTCACTATCCATGGGGAGCCAGAGCAGACCATCTGGCAGTCAGAGTCTCTAGAAGCTCCTACTTTACTGGTCTCAATGGGGCCAATCCTAACTTCCACCTAAGTCACATTTTTCACTCACCTAGTCTCCCATTGACAGTGATGCCTGCCTTAGGATTCGCCCCTATGTTATGTTACTGTCTGCTAAGAGGTGGATGTGACCGATAGTGACTCCGCTTTATCACGACGGTGCTGAAACTTCTGTGTCCATATGTACAACAGTAACACGGCTTGGCTCCAACACACACGGCTTGGCTCCAACACACACGGCTTGGCTCCAACACACACGGCTTGGCTCCAACACACACGGCTTGGCTCCAACACACACGGCTTGGCTCCAACACACACGGCTTGGCTCCAACACACACGGCTTGGCTCCAACACACACGGCTTGGCTCCAACACACACGGCTTGGCTCCAACACACACGGCTTGGCTCCAACACACACGGCTTGGCTCCAACACACACGGCTTGGCTGTAACACACACGGCTTGGCTGTAACACACACGGATTGGCTGTAACACACACGGCTTGGCTGTGCTCCCTGCTACAGTGATTCCTCAGCATGTCCACACCCTGAGACTGAACAGAGAGTACAGAGAGCAGAGGTTGAGTGGGTGTTAAACCTGCCCTGCCCATCTGAGTCTCTCACTCACCACACACACACACACACACATCTGATTTGTATCAGTGATATATTGGAGCAGTGGCATATCTCCTGACAAACACTTTCCGATAAATTAACTCTCTATATACACACCATGTTGCCTAATACAGACTATGTTGTGTTTCCCCTTCAAATACCAAGGAAGCAAGTTCCTAGGAAGAAGTCTGACATGTATGGGAGCTGGTTTCCTTTCTGAGAGTGAACTACCACAACTACATGTCCACTTTTTATTTTTTTACTGTTAAATCCACTTCAATCAGTGTAGATGAAGGGGAGGATACAGGTTAAATAAAGATTTTTAAGCCTTGAGACATGGATTGTGTATGTGTGCCACTCAAAGGCTGAATGGGCAAGACAAAATATTTAAGTGTCTTTGAACAGGGTATGGTAGTAGGTACCAGGCATACCTGTTTGTGTCAAGAACTGCAATGCTGCTGGGTTTTTCACACTCAACAGTTTCCTGTGTGTATCAAGAATGGTCCACCACCCAAAGGACATCCAGTCAAATTAACTGTGGGAAGCATTGGAGTCAACATGGAC
Source organism: Salmo salar (assembly GCF_965601325.2). NCBI lineage: Eukaryota > Metazoa > Chordata > Actinopteri > Salmoniformes > Salmonidae > Salmo > Salmo salar. Next base: position 95,119,030 of record NC_138302.1, on the reverse strand, counting down.
CAGCATTCCTGTGGAACGCTTTTGACACCTTGTAGAGTCTATGCCCTGACGAATTGAGGCTGTTCTGAAGACAAAAGTGTGGAGGGTGTGCAACTTAATGTTAAGAATGTGTTATGAATAACTCTGTGAATAAACTCGCATAGCCAACCTACCAATTCCTGGATGGCTTCCACATTCTAAGAACAGAACAGGAATAAAGTGAGGTCTGAGATGGGAGTGGTTTTCTCAGGAAGACTGAGTGACAGATGGGGTAAAATCTAGCATGCTTAACATGGTGCTTTACATTCCTTTAGCAGGCAGAGGTCAAACTGAGGCCTAGGAGGGAGGGACAGCATGGCAGCAGGAACAAAGGCATACATACATTAACTATGACTGACGAGATGGTTGAATGGCTGAAAGGCTGGCATGCCAGGTTGTTGTGTTGTCATGCTGCGCATATGATAAGATCAGTACTATGTGTTAAAGTGGTTCCTGATATGTTAGATAACTCCAGGCGACGTGAGATCTGATCATCTGAGTAGCAGGACGGAAAAAAGGAAAACCTGGAACACAGCCACAGAGTGACTGAATAGACTGACCATCAGTGTGGCAGGGCGACCAACTGACTGAACGACGTGCTGACGGACTGACTGACTGAACAACTAACTGAGTGGAGACAGAACTACAGGACTACAGGAACTGACCCATGGAAGAAGTGTAATGTTTCATGCACACACAGAGTGAAATGCCTTTCTTGAAAACTGAAATACCAAATAAACTAAAAAGTAAAAAAAAAAAAAGTAACACAATAAAATAACAATGTGGAGGCTATATACAGGGGGTACCGGTACTGAGTCAATGTGCGGGGGTACAGGTTAGTCCAGGTCATTTCTACATGTAGGTAGGGGTAAAGTGACTATGCATAGATAATAAACAGTGAATAGTAGCAGTGTAAAAATAAATGTGTGGGGGGAGGGGTCAATGTAAATAGTCCAGGTGGCCATTTGATTAATTGTTCAGCAGTCTTATGGCTTGGGGGTAGAAGCTGTTAAGAAGGGCCTCCCAAGTGGCACAGTGCAAGCTGTGCCACGAGAGATTCTGGATTCGAGTCTAGGATCTGTTGAAGCCGGCCGCGACCGGAAGGCCCATGGGGCGGCGCACAATTGGCCGAGCGTCATCCGCGTTAGGGGAGGGTTTGGCCGGCAGGGAGTCCTTGTCCTATCGCACACTAGAGACTCCTGTGGCGGGCCGGGCACAGGGCATGCTGACACGGTTGCCAGGTGTGCTGTGTTTCCTCCAACACATTGATGCGGCTTCTGGGTTAAGTGGGCATTGTGTTTCGACCTTCGCCTCTCCAGAGTCCGTACGGGAGTTGCAGCGATGAGACAAGACTGTAACTACCAATTGGATACCACGAAATTGGGGAGAGAAATGGGTCAAATTAAAAAATAAGCTGTTAAGGAGCCTTTTGGTCCTAGACTTAATAATACTAAAAATAACAAGGTAGAATAAAACATACCAGATTTAAAAATAAGAAATAAGAAGAACACAAAGTATGCAAGCATACTTTATACAGGGTCAGTTCCAGTACCATATTTACAATGTGCAGGGATACTGGTTAATATGTATAGGAGTAAGGTGACTAGGCATCAGGATATATGATAAACAGAATAGCATGATGATTGTATGTGAGTGGGTGTGTGTAGAGTCATATTATGTGTGTGTGAGCAAATGATGGAGTGAGTGTTTGTGTGCGAGTGTGTATGAGTGACAGTGTGTGTGAGTGTGTAGGGCCGTGTGAGTGTGTAAGGCCGTGTGAGTGTGCACAGAGACTAATAAAATACCAAGGTCAACTCAGATAGTCTCTGTAGCCATTTTATTAGCTATTTATCAGTCTTATGGCTTGGGGATAGAAGTTGTTCAGGAGCCTGTTGGTGACTTGATGCAGCGGTACCGCTTGCCGTGCGGAAGCAGAGAGAACAGTCTATGGCTTGGGTGGCTGGAGTCTATCATTTCCCCAGGCCTTCTTTTTACACCGCCTGATATAGAGGTCCCGGATGGCAGGGAGCTCAGCCCGTGATGTACTGGGATGTCCGCACCACCCTCTGTAGCGCCATGCGATCGAGGGCGGTGTTATTGCCATACCAAGCAGTGATACAGCCAGTCAATATGCTCTCAGTGGTCTAACTGTATAACATTTTGAGGATTTGAGGGCCCAAGCCAAACCTTTTCAACCTCCTGAGGGGGAAGAAGCACTGTCACATCTTCTGTGCGCGTGGATCCTTTTAAGTTCTTAGTGATTTGAACAGCCAAGACAACTGGGAGGAAGTAGAGTTAGTCTATTAATACCTCACTACTCTCCCATTATACTGTTTCCTACTGCCTCTCTCGCCACTCCATTAAATCAGTATACATCTGCTGTGTCCAGGAGAGCAGAGAAATGCAGCAGGTCATCAATATGTGGCTATCATACTGAGAAAGACATTCTGAAGTTAGCTAACCTAACCTTAAATTAACCCCTGCAGCTACCCTTACCACTAGCTCTAAACATCTCATATATTTGATAATCAGTTTGGTTGCTTTTCACTTTCTGATGATATTCGCCATTACCGTAGTTCTTTATAGAATGACCATCGAGTGACACAGACGGTCAAAGCATCATTCTCCAACTAAAAGCAAAATGAGACATCTACAGCTGCTACTGTACAAAACAACCCAGTAGTGACACACACACTTATCCTGTCCAGAAGAGAAAATAACTATTCTCCAAGGGCACGAGGATTAAGTAATAATAGTACATAATAATGAAGTCTTCTTGTCAAAGCGACATTCAATAGGATGACTAAACCAAATCAGTGCTGAGGAGTGTAGGCTACCTAAGCTTATGGCTGTGACTCATCCCTGTAGACACAATGGGTAATTATGACATCATTCTAGACCAGGGTTCGCCCCCCCCCCCAAGTTCTGAGCCAAATGTTTCTTAAAATGTTATATTATTATTATTATTATTATTATTGTTGGACATCAACGACTAAAAACACCAGGAAATCAGCTCAAGTAATTTTAATTTAGGAAATCTTTTCAAGTATTCTCACGCATAACTGGGTGACTTGATTGTATACAAATGTAAGCCTGACACCTTCTGCCCGAAAACCATGTGACTTACTGTCAGTCACACACACTGCTGGCTTGGAGTGGAGTACTAGAACGAACATGCATAGCTGTAAAGGAGGCAAAGGGCTATTGGTCACAGGGGTGATGTAACTACAAGCTTACGTTCAGTTTCAGTCACTTTAAGCTTACATACAGGCGCAAAGCACAATGATTTAGCCAAGTTCAAGAAACATAATGTGGGCCAAATCTAATAGCCTATATATAGCTTGTAAACACCATGCAGAAAAGGTTTTTCATTTAGAACACATCATTTTTATGACCCTAGTCATTTAGCAGACGCTCTAATATGGAACAATTTACAGGAGCAATTCGGGTTAAGTGCCTTGCTCAAAGAGCACGCACGTCGGCAGATTTCTCATCAAGTCGGCTCGGGGATTCGAACCAGCAAGATACAGACGTCACAGTTGAAAACACACTTATTGTTATCCAACATTTTGGAGATAGGCGCCAGAACCATATAGGCTACACATTCTGATTCTACAATCTTGACAGATGATGCATTAACATTGTTGTTTATGTGCTGCTGGCAACGACATGCGATACGTGCGTGCACACATTGGCACACTGCGTCCTCACCGATAAGTAGGCTATGTAATCAACAATAACAATCTGCACCATTAAACAAATTCCTCGAAAACTATTTCGATTGTGCCTTAATGTTTACTTGAGTCATAAGTGAATAGCCTTTCTTCCGTCAGCTAACTTCTCGCAAATGACAATCTATTTTTGTTTACAGGATGTTGTGCACCATGAAAAACATCCCGGTCAGACAAAAATGTTTCGATCAGCACAAAAGAACCATAATCCGAGACATACCCGAGCCACACCGAAGCGTGCGTAAAACAGCGATCTGGTTTGAGTAACATTAGTCTAATAATTTGTTACACTTGCTGAAACTTTGTAGATTCCCTGCTCGATTTGTGATTTGACGCATTTGCATATTGCTACACTGATGCTATCGTTTATTGGTAGATCATCAGTAGATTGAGCAAACTTTGAATTTCCCCAGGCCCTATAACTATGGGGTTGGGCGTTAGGTTAAACCTCAGCCAACTCTGCTATTTGTTATGCAACAGTCAACTCTATAGCAAATCCTCTGAGATATTGTTGTTATAATGCACGGTATTTACCAGACTGATCCATAGGCTCCAGAGCCGACCGGGGACAGGGATTGGTACCGCTCCGGGACCTCCCATATCGTTTTGTTCAGCTCCTGTCTGTAGAAAGTGGGTCTCTCCTTGTGAGACATTCCTGCAGAATTCAGAGACTACGAGACAAACAATCCAGTCGTAACTTCGGTTTCCTCCTTCGCGTGGCAGTGAAGCCTCTCTGAAAACTAAAACTCAATACAACGAGAACTATTGTTGACCCAACCAATACACAAATTGGATCTCGCGCATTCCGGGCAATGCAACTGTGCAAACGTTATCCCGTGCACTATATATGATGACGTCTCTTTGAGGACAGCAGACGCCTAACACAACACGTTCGGTCAGCGAGCTACAGTAGATTTTCCCTCTATGCAGATTCCAACCTGTTTCTTGTGTTGAAGAGGACCTAAACTGAACATAAATCTCGCTCCGTCAAAGACGAAGCGCGCTCCCGTCCCGATTCCCACTTCTCGCGCGATTTCAGTTTAGTAGCTGGGGAAATCCCGCTGTGGGGATTCCTAATCTCTTTTTACTGTAGGCTACGTAATATGTTGACATAAATTAAATAGCCCTATGAAATACAGTGATTGACATTTGCGCATTGCCACAATATATATAATAAATCACAGATCTTATGATGACCAAACCCTTCAAAGTGTAAGATTCCTTACTATCGTGATGGTCCTCCTATATTTTGAATTTCACTTGGACAAGCATTCTGCATACATTTTTACTTGCAGTAATAGTAGGTATTACCTGTTCGTTTAATTCGGTAACACATAATGATTATTAATGATTATCAAATACATTTGATTTGATTAGCCTATGTATGCTATAGGTTTATATCAAAGACACTCATTACACCCAATTTATTTTGCTATATATACTGAACAAAAATATAAATGCAACATATAAAGTGTTGGTCCCATGTTTCATGAGCTGAAATAAAAGATCCCAGAAATGTTCCATATGCACAAAAAGCTTGTTTCTCTCCAATTTTGTTTACATCCCTGTTAGTGAGCATTTCTCCTTTCACAAGACAATAATCCACCTTCTTATTCTTTGACATAATGACATTCGCAACAATTATAAGTGCATTCAGCCACCTACTGTACAGGTAGATCATAAAGATCCAAACAGGAAATCAATCCACCTGACAGGTGTGCCATATCAAGAAGCTGATTAAACAGCATGATCATCACACAGGTGCACTTTGTGCCGAGGACAATAAAAGCCACTGAAAAACCCAACATTATGCCACAGTTTTTGAGGGAGCATGCAATTGGCATGCTGACTGCAGGAATGTCCAACAGAGCTCTTGCCAGAGAATTTGGCAGTATGTCCAACCAGCCCCACAACCACAGACCAGGTGTAACCACACAAGCCCTGGACCTCCACATCTGGCTTCTTCATGTTTGTAATTTCTGTAATAAAGCCCTTTTGTGGGGGGAAAAACGAATTCTGATTGGCTGGGCCTTGATCCCCAGTGGCTGTACCTCTGCCCTGTCATGTGAAATCCATAGACTAGCATCTAATGAATTTATTTCAATTGACTGATTTCCTTATATGAACTGTAACTCAGTAAAATCATTGAAATTGTTGCAGGTTGCGTTTATATTTGATACACAATTGTCTGGGACATAAGACCACCTTTGAGGTCTGAAACCATTTGACAAACTTTAATTTTGGTGTGAATTGTCCCTTTTAATGTGGAGGAGACCATGGATTACAAATTCACATTTAGAAATATTTCATTAAAAAAACATTACACACACAGTTTATCTCTGTTCCTAACAATATCCGAGTTCCATTGCTCTGTCCTGATGAATCCGGATATGTCGCTTGATTGGTCATCCTGGCTGCTGCCTGTCACAGGGAAGGGAGGACAACGTTTAACAACATGGATGATTGAAAAATAACTGAGAATTCAACACAGTCTTGGACAACAGCAAACTGCAAACATGACAAATGGTCAGTTTGATCATACGTGTGTCATTTTATAGGTAATCTTGCAGTAGATGCACTGTTTTCAAAGCAAAGAAGTAGACGTTGGCTGGCTGGCTGGACGGACGTTAGCAAGCTTTGATTCTTACTACTTTTGTAGTTAGCATAGATTTCTGTAGACGTGGCTGCAGACCGTCGCCAGCCAACATCAATTTGCTAACATTTGGATTTATGAACATAAAAAGTGCATCGTCAATTTGGAACCAAAAACTACGTAGTTATGGACAAGGACACGTCCAGTTGGTGGCTATCTAACGTTAGCTATAGGCCATAATGGAGTAAAGGAGCCTAATGGGACCTTTATATGTTCTGTTTAAATGGCGAATTGGCTCTGGAAGACTAAACAACTGAATACTACATCTAAACGTGAATCGATTCTAGAAACAACCCTCTACTTTCATATCACATACATCAAAATAACTAATTAAACGGTTACTTGTACACTGTTTTATTAACAGTTGCAGTCAACACTATTTTGTTCAGATACAGCACATTTGTGGTGTCTGTCTTCCGTTGACACAAAGGTGTTCAGAGAAGCGAATAACGAATTAGCACAGGTACAATAGTCCACTAACGTCTTTTCCGTGAACCAGCGCTGTAACATGGAAATATGGCCATATGGGAACCCTACTCCTATAAAACTGTGTATCAATATTTCGTTGTTTGAAAATGATTTCTCGCCCATATTAAAGATACGATCCATATGCTTCCAAACCTTACCGCAAGCGATTTAGGCTCTTACCAAAACCCCTTACAGAAGACTCGTTATCCAATGACTTGTGTAATGGAACTGAGAGACATGATCAAGGGCCAGCCAGCTATATCTGGCTAGTTTGCTACCTACCTACCTACCTACCTATGTGACATGTTTGGTGGCCAGTTTAGAAATCATGTTGCTATTACTGGCTCCTACAGCCATCTATGCAACACTGCTTTTGTACATTATATTAACATAAGTGACAATTGTTTGTAATGTTATCTAGATGTGGTTCCACACAGGTATCAAGTGTAGCCTAGCTGTCGAACAGGTTTAACTGGCAATGGTTTTTTTAACATTGCGGTAGACCTCAAATCGTTATTGTGTGCTAGCTACATCAAGATGCAATCTGTCAAACTATTGTTGTCATTGAAATATTCAACTATCCAAAGTAATGCTAATCTTTGAAAATTGAATGACCAGTCATGTCTACAGATGTCATCTTCAAACCAAATGATATTTTTTTTCTCCTCTTCTCCACCCGTCAGTGTACTCGTTCGATGGGATTGTGGTGTTTGGGCTTCTGTTCATCTGTACGTGTGCGTACCTCAAGAAGGTGCCTCGCCTAAACAGTTGGCTACTTTCTGAGAAGAAGGGAGTGTGGGGGGTGTTCTATAAAGGTAAGATGTCAGTCAATCAATCAAGCTGTCAATGGTTCATCTATGTAATAGAACAATGGAATGTAAATACAGGTTATATGTTTCTGACTACAATCAAAGAGCTATGCTATAGCTTCACCACAGTGAAGCAGAGAGGTCCACTACTATATCTTCACCACAGTGAAGCAGAGAGGTCCACTACAATAGCTTCACCACAGTGAAGCAGAGGACCACTACAATAGCTTCACCACAGTGAAGCAGAGAGGTCCACTACTATAGCTTCACCACTGTGAAGAAGATAGCTCCACTACTATAGCTTCACCACAGTGAAGAAGAGAGCTCCACTACTATAGCTTCACCACAGTGAAGCAGAGAGGTCCACTCATATAGCTTCACCATAGTCTGAAGCAGAGAGGTCCACTACTATAGCTTCATCACAGTGAAGCAGAGAGGTCCACTCATATAGCTTCACCACAGTGAAGAAGATAGGTCCACTACTATAGCTCCACCACAGTGAAGCAGAGAGGTCCACTACTATAGCTTCACCACAGTGAAGCAGAGAGGTCCACTACAATAGCTTCACAACAGTGAAGCAGAGGACCACTACAATAGCTTCACCACAGTGAAGCAGAGAGGTCCACTACTATAGCTTCACCACAGTGAAGAAGAGAGCTCCACTACTATAGCTTCACCACAGTGAAGCAGAGAGGTCCACTCATATAGCTTCACCATAGTCTGAAGCAGAGAGGTCCACTACTATAGCTTCATCACAGTGAAGCAGAGAGGTCCACTACTATAGCTTCACCACAGTGAAGCAGAGAGGTCCACTACTATAGCTTCATCACAGTGAAGCAGAGAGGTCCACTACTATAGCTTCATCACAGTGAAACAGAGAGGTCCACTACTATAGCTTCACCACAGTGAAGCAGAGAGGTCCACTACTATAGCTTCACCACAGTGAAGCAGAGAGGTCCACTACTATAGCTTCACCACAGTGAAGCAGAGAGGTCCACTACTATAGCTTCATCACAGTGAAGCAGAGAGGTCCACTACTATAGCTTCACCACAGTGAAGCAGAGAGGTCCACTACTATAGCTTCACCACAGTGAAGCAGAGAGGTCCACTACTATAGCTTCACCACAGTGAAGCAGAGAGGTCCACTACTATAGCTTCACCACAGTGAAGCAGAGAGGTCCACTACTATAGCTTCACCACAGTGAAGCAGAGAGGTCCACTACTATAGCTTCACCACAGTGAAGCAGAGAGGTCCACTACTATAGCTTCACCACAGTGAAGCAGAGAGGTCCACTACTATAGCTTCACCACAGTGAAGCAGAGAGGTCCACTACTATAGCTTCACCACAGTGAAGCAGAGAGGTCCACTACTATAGCTTCACCACAGTGAAGCAGAGAGGTCCACTACTATAGCTTCATCACAGTGAAGCAGAGAGGTCCACTACTATAGCTTCATCACAGTGAAGCAGAGAGGTCCACTACTATAGCTTCATCACAGTGAAGCAGAGAGGTCCACTACTATAGCTTCACCACAGTGAAGCAGAGAGGTCCACTACTATAGCTTCACCACAGTGAAGCAGAGAGGTCCACTACTATAGCTTCATCACAGTGAAGCAGAGAGGTCCACTACTATAGCTTCATCACAGTGAAGCAGAGAGGTCCACTACTATAGCTTCATCACAGTGAAGCAGAGAGGTCCACTACTATAGCTTCACCACAGTGAAGCAGAGAGGTCCACTACTATAGCTTCATCACAGTGAAGCAGAGAGGTCCACTACTATAGCTTCATCACAGTGAAGCAGAGAGGTCCACTACTATAGCTTCATCACAGTGAAGCAGAGAGGTCCACTACTATAGCTTCACCACAGTGAAGCAGAGAGGTCCACTACTATAGCTTCATCACAGTGAAGCAGAGAGGTCCACTACTATAGCTTCATCACAGTGAAGCAGAGAGGTCCACTACTATAGCTTCATCACAGTGAAACAGAGAGGTCCACTACTATAGCTTCATCACAGTGAAGCAGAGAGGTCCACTACTATAGCTTCATCACAGTGAAGCAGAGAGGTCCACTACTATAGCTTCATCACAGTGAAGCAGAGAGGTCCACTACTATAGCTTCATCACAGTGAAGAAGAGAGGTCCACTACTATAGCTTCATCACAGTGAAGCAGAGAGGTCCACTACTATAGCTTCACCACAGTGAAGCAGAGAGGTCCACTACTATAGCTTCACCACAGTGAAGCAGAGAGGTCCACTACTATAGCTTCACCACAGTGAAGCAGAGAGGACCACTACTATAGCTTCATCACAGTGAAGCAGAGAGGTCCACTACTATAGCTTCATCACAGTGAAGCAGAGAGGTCCACTACTATAGCTTCATCACAGTGAAGCAGAGAGGTCCACTACTATAGCTTCATCACAGTGAAGCAGAGAGGTCCACTACTATAGCTTCACCACAGTGAAGCAGAGAGGTCCACTACTATAGCTTCACCACAGTGAAGCAGAGACGTCCACTACTATAGCTTCATCACAGTGAAGCAGAGAGGTCCACTACTATAGCTTCATCACAGTGAAGCAGAGAGGTCCACTACTATAGCTTCACCACAGTGAAGCAGAGAGGTCCACTACTATAGCTTCATCACAGGGAAGCAGAGAGGTCCACTACTATAGCTTCATCACAGTGAAGCAGAGAGGTCCACTACTATAGCTTCATCACAGTGAAGCAGAGAGGTCCACTACTATAGCTTCACCACAGTGAAGCAGAGAGGTCCACTACTATAGCTTCACCACAGTGAAGCAGAGAGGTCCACTACTATAGCTTCACCACAGTGAAACAGAGAGGTCCACTACTATAGCTTCACCACAGTGAAACAGAGAGGTCCACTACTATAGCTTCACCACAGTGAAGCAGAGAGGTCCACTACTATAGCTTCACCACAGTGAAACAGAGACTGTCTACTGTCTTTTTTTCTCCTTTTTTTTCTCCCTCTCCCATTCTCTCTCCCACTCTCTCTCCCCCTCTATCTTCCTGTTTCTCTTTGTCCATCTCTCCACTCTGTATCCCTCTCCTCAATTTCACTCTTCCTCTCTCCCCCTCTATCTTCCTCTGTCTCTCTTTCTCTGTCTTTCTGCCTCTCAGCTGCAGTGATTGGGACCAGACTCCACCATGCCGTGGCTATAACCTGTCTGTCGATGGCATTGTACCTTGTCTTCTTAAAGTGACAGCGTCAGGCTGGGATGGACTGGACTGAGATGGACTGATCCAGGGCAGGCTTGGCTGGGCTTTGCAGAGCTGGGTTGGGCTGCACTGGGTTGCCACCCATGGAAACTTAGGACCGTGTGCCCCCAGAACGCCAATTCATTCACTCATTAACCTCAAAGGACCTGTATAAAGGACATACTGCCCCCAGGTGGTGAAAAAGATCCCAGTCACTCTCTGCACTCTTCTACACCTGTGTGCGTCCCAATAACATCTCCTTTCTCCTGAAGTGTGCACTCGTTCACTACTCCCCATAAATGTAAAAGCATTGGATTGGTGTTAGCATGGGACTAGGAAGTTTCCACATACCAGTGATTTCTGTTCAGAGATCTATGAAGGGGAGTGTTCAAGTGCACACTTCGGGAGAAAGGAGAGACTACTGGGACGCACCTGTTGTATCCATCCCTGCACGACACCACCGTCACCCAGTTTAACCTGTGTTTACTGTACACATCCCATCAGAACACTGTTTGTCAATCTATTCTCCAGGGGCACATTTTTGTCTTTGCTCAGCACTAACACATTTCCCTCTGTTATTTTTCACACCAAATACACACACAACAATTTATAGACGAACACAAATAACTACAACATTTTCCCTGCCCAGACCCGCATGCTCACACACCCATCCCTGGTGCCTGCATTATTATTTGCCACGTGGTCTGAAACTGCACCATTTTGTTTCTCTCTGTAGCCCACACACTTTCAATATTGAAATAATAAATAATAGATTTTTCCATTGTGTTAATGATGGTCGATTGATTCATTTCCAAGTTTTTAGTATGTGTTTTTCAAGATGAGAATTGCCCAACACATCGGGTATGTCACTACACCCACATATGCCATATCTTAAAATATGCAGACAGACACATTCAAAGTAAGTTTACATTGCAATACTTCTGATAGCCAACTTTCTAACACCACCCACAGCTTCTGGACTTAATAGCATTCCCAGAAAGCATTGATTATTGAGTCATTATTAGTTTTACACTTACATGACTCTGCCGTTGTGCTGTAGAATTAGAGAATTTTGTCTCTTGTATTCTATACAATAGCTTATACTGGATTAAGCATACATTTTGTTAAATATTTTGTTAGTTATGCTCCAACTTTCCCTCCGTCTTCTTCCAACAGCAGTTATTTTTAAGTCTTGGTTCCAATAGTTTATATTTGTTTCTAAGAGATTGTCAGTTGGACATGATCTCTGCTATCGGTGGGCTAATTTGGTATTACTGAAAATACAAAAACTTTGATTAGTTGTATCAGATGTGTTGGTGCTGCGCTGAAACCAAAATATGCCCAGCCCCCATGAATGGTTTGTTGAACAGAGGTGATGTGGCTCATGTGCCGAGCAGAGTCTCTATTTAAAACTGTAGTTAATAACAATAAACCTTCTATTGATCACCTAGTTACCATTCTCAATGGTTTATTCTGGGGGAAAGCACTGGTATTTACAAAGGAGGAGTCTAAAATGTGGAAAATATGACTTCCTGTATAAAGTCTGACTGGTTGTAAAGTCATAATACGTATGAAAAGGCAGGTTTCTGTAGAGCACCTTAGAGAATTACACGCATTGGGGTTGAGTTTAAAGATCTCTTTGTAGATCAAAATGACTTTAACGTTAATATGTCATGGTTATAGTCACTATTTCCTTTTCCAACAACCAGGAAAAACTCTGTGCTGTCATTAAACTATAAGGTCTCATTGTCAGGTAAAACTCTTGGCCCTAGCCAAATTTACAGTGTCAAAACCTAATCTTTCAGAGAGAGAGAGAGACACACACACACACACACACATAAACAAAACAAATATATGAAACTGTTCTTGGTGTCCAGCTTAATATATACATTACCAGTCAAAGGTTTGGACACACCTACTCATTGAATTGTTTTTTTTTACTATTTTCTAGGAGTTCCCACATATGCTGAGCACTTGTTGGTTGCTTTTCCTTCACTCTGTGGTCCAACTCACCCCAAAACATCTCAATTGGATTGCGGTCGGGTGATTGTGGAGACCAGGTCATCTGGTGCAGCACCATTACTCTCCTTCTCGGTCAAATAGCCTTGCACAGCCTGGAGGTGTGTTTTGGGTCATTGTCCTGTAGAAAAACAAATGATAGTCTCACTAAGTGCAAACCAGATGGGATGGCGTATCGCTGCAGAATGCTGTGGTAACCATGCTGGTTAAGTGTGCCTTGAATTCTAAATAAATCGCAGACAGTGTCACCATCAAAGCACCATCACACCTCCTCCTCCATGCTTCACGGTGGGAACCACACATGTGGAGATAATCCGTTCACCTACTCTGCGTCTCACAAAGACACAGCATTTGGAACCAAAAATCTCAAATTTGGACTCATCAGACCAAAGGACAGATATCCACCAGTCTAATGTCCATTGCTCGTGTTTCTTGGCCCAAGCAAGTGTCTTCTTATTATTGATGACCTTTAGTAGTGTTTTTTGTTGTTGCAGCAATTCGAGCATGAAGGTCTGATTCACACAGTCTTCTCTGAACAGTTGATGTTGAGATGTGTCTGTTACTTGAACTCTGTGAAGTATTTATTTGGGCTGCAATTTCTGAGGCTGGTAACTCGAATTAACGTATCCTCTGCAGCAGAGGTAACTCTTGGTCTTCCTTTCCTGTGGCGGTCCTCATGAGAGCCAGTTTCATCATAGTGCTTGATGGTTTTTGTGACTGCACATGAAGAAGCGTTCAAAGTTCTTGAAAATGTCCGCATTGATTGACCTTCATGTCTATAAGTAATGATGGACTGTCGTTTCTCTTTGCTTATATGAGCTGCTCTTGCGATAATATGGCCTTTACAAAACCACCCCTACCTTGTCACAAAACAACTGATTGGCTCAAACGCATAAAGAAGGAAAGACATTCCACAAATTAACTTCTAACTTTTTTGGTTACTACATGATTCCATATGTGTTATTTCATAGTTCTGATGTCTTCACTATTATTCTACAATGTAGAAAATAGTAAAAATAAAGAGAAACCCGTGAATGAGTAGGTGTGTCCAAACTTTTGAATGGTACTGTATATACACATACAATGGATTCAGAAAATATTTAGACCCCTTGACTTTTTCCACATTTTGTTACATTATAGCCTTATTCTAAAATGGATTAAATTGTTTTTTCCCTTATCAGTCTACACACAATACAATATAATGACAAAGCAAAAATAGGTTTTTAGTTGTTTTAGCACCTTTGGCAGTGATTACAGCCTCGAGTCTTCTTGGGTATGCCGCTACAAGCTTGGCACATCTGTATTTGGGGAGTTTCTCCCATTCTTCTCTGCAGAGCCTCTCAAGCTCTGTCAGGTTGGATGGGGAGCTGCACAGCTATTTTCAGGTCTCTCCAGAGATGTTCGATCAGGTTGAAGTCCGGGCTCTGGCTGAGGTCCTGAGCGCTTTGGAGCAGGTTTTTATCAAGGATCTCTGTGATTTGCTCCGTTCATATTTCCCTCAATCCTGACTAGTCTGCCAGTCCCTGCCACTGAAAAACATCCCCACAGCATGATGCTGCCACCACCATGCTTCACCGTAAGGATGGTGTAAGGTTTCCTCCAGATGTGACGCTTAGCATTCAGGCGAAAGAGTTCAATCTTGGTTTCATCAGACCAGAGGATCTTGTTTCTCATGGTCTGAGAGTCCTTTAGGTGTCTTTTGGCAAATTCCAAGCGGGCTGTCGTGCCTTTTAAATTTTTTTATATTTAACAATTTATTACTAGGAAAGTCAGGTAAGAACAAATTCTTATTTACAATGACTGCCTACCCCCTCGGCCAAACCTTCCCCTAACCCGGACGACGCTGGGACAATTGTGCGCTGCCCTATGGGACTTCCGATCACAGGCGGTTGTGACACAGCCTGGGAACGAACCAGGGTGATGCCTCTACCACTGCAATGCAGTGACTTAGACCGGTGCGCCACTCGGGAGGCCTGGGAGGCTTTTACTGAGGAGGGGCTTCCTTCGGGCCACTCTACCATAAAGGGCTGATTGGTGGAGTGCTGCAGAGATGGTTGTCCTTCTGGAAGATTTCATGGCTTCAGATGGGAGTGCTACGGGTTGATAGTAATTTAGACAGGTTACTTTGGCGTTCTTGGGCACAGGGACTATGGTGGTTCTGCTTGAAACATGTAGGTATTACAGACTCGGTCAGGGAGAGGTTGAAAATGATCAGTGAAGACACTTGCCAGCTGGTCAGCGTATGCTCTGAGTATGCGTCCTTGTAATCTGTCTGGCCCCGCGGCCTTGTAAATGTTAACCTGTTTAAAGGTCTTACTCACATCGGCTACGGAGAGCGAGATCACACAGTCGTCTGGAACAGCTGGTGTTCTCATGCATGGTTCAGTGTTTCTTTTTTTGTCATTCTGATATTATGTATTACCACTATGCTGTAATTTATATTATGTATTACCATGCATGTTCACAATATACTGTATTTAGAATTGATAAATGTGTGTATTTTTAACATATATAACCGTGACCCTCTGGATATGCATGATGATCAGTCATGATTGCTAATGTCGGTGGCTAATGACAACTAACTTAACTCTGCCATCATGGCACGAATCATTATATGTGGCCCTAAGCCAGCTGGAGGTCAGACATCAGTATGTCAAGCCAATTAGCTGACCCAAACAATTGTTTGTACAGGGACAAAGTCAAGTCAGTGGCTTTTTTTCTCAATCTGATATTATGTTTTACCAGGCTCACAATATACTGTACTTTTAAGAATGATTTTGTCCTCTCTCTCTCTCTCTCTCTCTGAGCAGCTGCGACACCAGTTTCCCTTGAAAAGAGTGGGAGGAATGATTAGACGTAATCACATTTGACCTGCATAGGGCTGTAAGCTGCACCTGTTCAACATGTCACTACATTCACTGCTGCTACTGCTGAGTCCACTCTCAGAGGAGAGAGCTTCTTCTGAAGACAATACCAAGGTTTTGCTTGGAAGTGTGTGCATGTCTGTTTGAAAGAGAACGTATACCAGAATGAAGATCTATCAAGACAGTACATGCGTTCTTCTCTCAGAGCAGCAGTCTATCTAAAATGTGACTGTAAAACTGCACATTGGTAAGGCTGTTCTTTTGGGAAGTACTGTACAGTGCATTCTGAAAGTATTCAGACCCCTTGACTTTTTCCACATTTTGTTACGTTACAACCTTATTCTAAAATTGATCAAATAAAAAATGTTCCTCATCAATCTACACTCAATACCCCATAATGACCAAGTCAAAAAAAAGTTTTTAGAAATGTTTGCAAATTTATAAAAATAACAGAAATACCTTATTTCCATAAGTATTCAGATCCTTTGCTATGAGACTTGAAATTGAGCTCAGGTTCATCCCGTTTCCATTGATCATCCTTGAGATGTTTCTACAACTTGATTGGCGTCCACCTGTGGTAAATTCAATTGATTGGACATGATTTGGAAAGGCACACACCTGTCTATATAAGGTCCCACAGTTGACAGTGCATGTCAGAGCAAAAACCAAGCCTGAGGTCAAAGGAATTGTCCGTAGAGCTCCGAGACAGGATTTTGTCGAGGCACATATCTGGGGAAGGGTACCAAAACATTTCTGCAGCATTGAAGGTCCCCAAGAACACATTGGGAGGTGACCAAGAACCAGATGATCACTGACAGAGCTCCAGAGTTCCTCTGTGGAGATGGGAGAATCTTCCAGAAGGACAACCATCTCTGCAGCACTCCACCAATCAGGCCTTTCTGGTAGAGTGGCCACAGTAGCCACTCCTCAGTAAAAGGCACATGACAGCCCGCTTGGAGTTTGCCAAAAGGCACCTAAAAGACTCAGACCATGAGAAACAAGAATCTCTGGTCTGATGAAACCAAGATTGAACTCTTTCGCCTGAATGCCAAGCGTCACATCTGGAGGAAACCTGGCACCATCCCTACGGTGAAGCATGATGGTGGCAGCATCATGCTGTGGGGATGTTTTTCAGAGGCAGGGACTGGGAGACTAGTCAGGATCAAGGGAATGATGAAGGGAGTAAAGTACAGAGAGATCCTTGATAAAAACCTGTTCTAGAGCGCTCAGGACCTCAGACTGGGGCGAAGGTTCACCTTCCAACAGGACAACGACCCTAAGCACACAACCAAGACAATGCAGCAGTGGCTTTGGGACAAGTCTCTGAATGTCTTTGAGTGGCCCAGCCAGACTCCAGACTTGAACCCAATCAAACATCTCTGGAGAGACCTGAAAATAGCTGTGCAGCGATGCTCCCCATCCAATTTGACAGAGCTTGAGAGTATCTGCAGATAATGGGAGAAATACCCAGATACAGGTTTGTCAAGCTTGTAGCGTCATACCCAAGAAGATTCTAGGCTGTAATCGCTGTCAAAGGTGCTTCAATAAAGTACTGAATAAAGGGTCTGAATACTAATGTAAATGTGATATTTCCATTTTTTTATTTTATAAATTCGCAAGAAAAAGCTACACTTTTTTTGCTTTGTCATTATGGTGTATAGTGTGTAGATGATTTAATTCATTTTAAAATAAGGCTGTAACGTAACAAAATGTGGAAAATGTCAAGGGGTCTGAACACTTTCCGAATGCAAAGTATGTGTGGGGTTTCATCATGATACAGTGTGTTTTGTGTGGGTTCAAAGGAGAGTAGAAAGGGAAATGTTGCGACTTCACTACTGTTGTGTGAACTCTAACATAATGCTTCTCTACAACTCTCAGATGTTAGGGTACTGTGGGTGGGGAACCCTGCTGCAGGGATTATTAGGGTACTGTGGGTGGGGAACCCTGCTATAGGGATTATTAGGGTACTGTGGGTGGGGAACCCTGCTGCAGGGATTATTAGGCTACTGTGGGTGGGGAACCCTGCTATAGGGGTTATTAGGGTACTGTGGGTGGGGAACCCTGCTATAGGGGTTATTAGGGTACTGTGGGTGGGGAACCCTGCTATAGTGGTTATTAGGCTACTGTGGGTGGGGAACCCTGCTATAGGGGTTATTAGGGTTGAGGAACCCTGCTATAGGGGTTATTAGGGTTGAGGAACCCTGCTGTAGGGGTTATTAGGGTTGAGGAACCCTGCTGTAGGGGTTATTAGGGTTGAGGAACCTTGCTGTAGGTGTATTAGGGTTGAGGAACCCTGCTGTAGGGTGGGGGGGTATTAGGGTTGAGGAACCCTGCTGTAGGGGTATTAGGGTGGAGGAACCCTGCTGTAGGGGTATTAGGGTTGAGGAACCCTGCTGTAGGGGTATTAGGGTTGAGGAACCCTGCTGTAGGGGTATTAGGGTTGAGGAACCCTGCTGTAGGGGTATTAGGGTGGAGGAACCCTGCTGTAGGGGGTATTAGGGTTGAGGAACCCTGCTGTAGGGGGTATTAGGGTTGAGGAACCCTGCTGTAGGGGTATTAGGGTTGAGGAACCCTGCAGTAGGGGTATTAGGGTTGAGGAACCCTGCTGTAGGGGTTATTAGGGTTGAGGAACCCTGCTGTTGGGGGGTATTAGGGTTGAGGAACCCTGCTGTAGGGGGTATTAGGATTGAGGAACCTGCAGTAGGGGGTATTAGGGTTGAGGAACCCTGCTGTAGGGGTATTAGGGTTGAGAAACCCTGCTGTAGGGGTATTAGGGTTGAGGAACCCTGCTGTAGGGGTATTAGGGTTGAGGAACCCTGCTGTAGGGGGTATTAGGGTTGAGGAACCCTGCTGTAGGGGTATTAGGGTTGAGGAACCCTGCTGTAGGGTTATTAGGGTGGAGGAACCCTGCTGTAGGGGTATTAGGGTGGAGGAACCCTGCTGTAGGGGGTATTAGGGTTGAGGAACCCTGCTGTAGGGGTATTAGGGTTGAGGAACCCTGCTGTAGGGGGTATTAGGGTTGAGGAACCCTGCTGTTGGGGGGTATTAGGGTTGAGGAACCCTGCTGTAGGGGGTATTAGGGTTGAGGAACCCTGCTGTAGGGGGTATTAGTGTTGAGGAACCCTGCTGTTGGGGGGTATTAGGGTTGAGGAACCCTGCTGTAGGGGGTATTAGGGTTGAGGAACCTGCAGTAGGGGGTATTAGGGTTGAGGAACCCTGCTGTAGGGGGTATTAGGGTTGAGGAACCCTGCTGTAGGGGGTATTACATTTACATTTAAGTCATTTAGCAGACACTCTTATCCAGAGCGACTTACAAATTGGTGCATTCACCTTATGCTATCCAGTGGAACAACCACTTTACAATAGTACATCTAAATATTTTAGGGGGGGGGGGGGTTAGAAGGATTACTTTGTCCTATCCCAGGTATTCCTTAAAGAGGTGGGGTTTCAGGTGTCTCCGGAAGGTGGTGATTGACTCCGCTGTCCTGGCGTCGTGAGGGAGCTTGTTCCACCATAGGGGTGCCAGAGCAGCGAACAGTTTTGACTGGGCTGAGCGGGAACTGTGCTTCCTCAGAGGTAGGGGGGCCAGCAGGCCAGAGGTGGATGAGCGCAGTGCCCTCGTTTGGGTGTAGGGACTGATCAGAGCCTGAAGGTACGGAGGTGCCGTTCCCCTCACGGCTCCGTAGGCAAGCACCATGGTCTTGTAGCGGATGCGAGCTTCAACTGGAAGCCAGTGGAGAGAGCGGAGGAGCGGGGTGACGTGAGAGAACTTGGGAAGGTTGAACACCAGACGGGCTGCGGCGTTCTGGATGAGTTGTAGGGGTTTAATGGCACAGGCAGGGAGCCCAGCCAACAGCGAGTTGCAGTAATCCAGACGGGAGATGACAAGTGCCTGGATTAGGACCTGCGCCGCTTCCTGTGTGAGGCAGGGTCGTACTCTGCGAATGTTGTAGAGCATGAACCTACAGGATCGGGTCACCGCCTTGATGTTAGTGGAGAACGACAGGGTGTTGTCCAGGGTCACGCCAAGGTTCTTAGCACTCTGGGAGGAGGACACAATGGAGTTGTCAACCGTGATGGCGAGATCATGGAACGGGCAGTCCTCCCCCGGGAGGAAAAGCAGCTCCGTCTTGCCGGGGTTCAGCTTGAGGTGGTGATCCGTCATCCACACTGATATGTCTGCCAGACATGCAGAGATGCGATTCGCCACCTGGTTATCAGAAGGGGGAAAGGAGAATATTAATTGAGTGTCGTCTGCATAGCAATGATAGGAGAGACCATGTGAGGATATGACAGAGCCAAGTGACTTGGTGTATAGCGAGAATAGGAGAGGGCCTAGAACTGAGCCCTGGGGGACACCAGTGGTGAGAGCACGTGGTGCGGAGACAGATTCTCGCCACGCCACCTGGTAGGAGCGACCTGTCAGGTAGGACGCAATCCAAGCGTGGGCCGCACCGGAGATGCCCAGCTCGGAGAGGGTGGAGAGGAGGATCTGGTGGTTCACAGTATCAAAGGCAGCAGATAGGTCTAGAAGGATGAGAGGAACCCTGCTGTAGGGGGTATTAGGGTTGAGGAACCCTGCTGTAGGGGGTATTAGGATGGAGGAACCCTGCTGTAGGGGTATTAGGGTTGAGGAACCCTGCTGTAGGGGGTATTAGGGTTGAGGAACCCTGCTGTAGGGGGTATTAGGGTTGAGGAACCCTGCTGTAGGGGGTATTAGGGTTGAGGAACCCTGCTGTAGGGGTATTAGGGTGGAGGAACCCTGCTGTAGGGGGTATTAGGGTTGAGGAACCCTGCTGTAGGGGTATTAGGGTTGAGGAACCCTGCTGTTGGGGGGTATTAGGGTTGAGGAACCCTGCTGTAGGGGGTATTAGGGTTGAGGAACCCTGCTGTAGGGGGTATTAGTGTTGAGGAACCCTGCTGTTGGGGGGTATTAGGGTTGAGGAACCCTGCTGTAGGGGGTATTAGGGTTGAGGAACCTGCAGTAGGGGGTATTAGGGTTGAGGAACCCTGCTGTAGGGGGTATTACATTTACATTTAAGTCATTTAGCAGACACTCTTATCCAGAGCGACTTACAAATTGGTGCATTCACCTTATGCTATCCAGTGGAACAACCACTTTACAATAGTACATCTAAATATTTTAGGGGGGGGGGGGGTTAGAAGGATTACTTTGTCCTATCCCAGGTATTCCTTAAAGTGGTGGGGTTTCAGGTGTCTCCGGAAGGTGGTGATTGACTCCGCTGTCCTGGCGTCGTGAGGGAGCTTGTTCCACCATAGGGGTGCCAGAGCAGTGAACAGTTTTGACTGGGCTGAGCGGGAACTGTGCTTCCTCAGAGGTAGGGGGGCCAGCAGGCCAGAGGTGGATGAGCGCAGTGCCCTCGTTTGGGTGTAGGGACTGATCAGAGCCTGAAGGTACGGAGGTGCCGTTCCCCTCACGGCTCCGTAGGCAAGCACCATGGTCTTGTAGCGGATGCGAGCTTCAACTGGAAGCCAGTGGAGAGAGCGGAGGAGCGGGGTGACGTGAGAGAACTTGGGAAGGTTGAACACCAGACGGGCTGCGGCGTTCTGGATGAGTTGTAGGGGTTTAATGGCACAGGCAGGGAGCCCAGCCAACAGCGAGTTGCAGTAATCCAGACGGGAGATGACAAGTGCCTGGATTAGGACCTGCGCCGCTTCCTGTGTGAGGCAGGGTCGTACTCTGCGAATGTTGTAGAGCATGAACCTACAGGATCGGGTCACCGCCTTGATGTTAGTGGAGAACGACAGGGTGTTGTCCAGGGTCACGCCAAGGTTCTTAGCACTCTGGGAGGAGGACACAATGGAGTCGTCAACCGTGATGGCGAGATCATGGAACGGGCAGTCCTTCCCCGGGAGGAAAAGCAGGTCCGTCTTGCCGGGGTTCAGCTTGAGGTGGTGATCCGTCATCCACACTGATATGTCTGCCAGACATGCAGAGATGCGATTCGCCACCTGGTTATCAGAAGGGGGAAAGGAGAATATTAATTGAGTGTCGTCTGCATAGCAATGATAGGAGAGACCATGTGAGGATATGACAGAGCCAAGTGACTTGGTGTATAGCGAGAATAGGAGAGGGCCTAGAACTGAGCCCTGGGGGACACCAGTGGTGAGAGCACGTGGTGCGGAGACAGATTCTCGCCACGCCACCTGGTAGGAGCGACCTGTCAGGTAGGACGCAATCCAAGCGTGGGCCGCACCGGAGATGCCCAGCTCGGAGAGGGTGGAGAGGAGGATCTGGTGGTTCACAGTATCAAAGGCAGCAGATAGGTCTAGAAGGATGAGAGGAACCCTGCTGTAGGGGGTATTAGGGTTGAGGAACCCTGCTGTAGGGGGTATTAGGATGGAGGAACCCTGCTGTAGGGGTATTAGGGTTGAGGAACCCTGCTGTAGGGGGTATTAGGGTTGAGGAACCCTGCTGTAGGGGGTATTAGGGTTGAGGAACCCTGCTGTAGGGGGTATTAGGGTTGAGGAACCCTGCTGTAGGGGTATTAGGGTGGAGGAACCCTGCTGTAGGGGGTATTAGGGTTGAGGAACCCTGCTGTAGGGGTATTAGGGTTGAGGAACCCTGCTGTAGGGGTATTAGGGTGGAGGAACCCTGCTGTAGGGGGTATTAGGGTTGAGGAACCCTGCTGTAGGGGGTATTAGGGTTGAGGAACCCTGCTGTAGGGGTATTAGGGTTGAGGAACCCTGCAGTAGGGGTATTAGGGTTGAGGAACCCTGCTGTAGGGGTTATTAGGGTTGAGGAACCCTGCTGTTGGGGGGTATTAGGGTTGAGGAACCCTGCTGTAGGGGGTATTAGGGTTGAGGAACCTGCAGTAGGGGGTATTAGGGTTGAGGAACCCTGCTGTAGGGGTATTAGGGTTGAGAAACCCTGCTGTAGGGGTATTAGGGTTGAGGAACCCTGCTGTAGGGGTATTAGGGTTGAGGAACCCTGCTGTAGGGGGTATTAGGGTTGAGGAACCCTGCTGTAGGGGTATTAGGGTTGAGGAACCCTGCTGTAGGGGTATTAGGGTGGAGGAACCCTGCTGTAGGGGGTATTAGGGTTGAGGAACCCTGCTGTAGGGGTATTAGGGTTGAGGAACCCTGCTGTAGGGGGTATTAGGGTTGAGGAACCCTGCTGTTGGGGGGTATTAGGGTTGAGGAACCCTGCTGTAGGGGGTATTAGGGTTGAGGAACCCTGCTGTAGGGGGTATTAGTGTTGAGGAACCCTGCTGTTGGGGGGTATTAGGGTTGAGGAACCCTGCTGTAGGGGGTATTAAGGTTGAGGAACCTGCAGTAGGTGGTATTAGGGTTGAGGAACCCTGCTGTAGGGGGTATTAGGGTTGAGGAACCCTGCTGTAGGGGGTATTACATTTACATTTAAGTCATTTAGCAGACACTCTTATCCAGAGCGACTTACAAATTGGTGCATTCACCTTATGCTATCCAGTGGAACAACCACTTTACAATAGTACATCTAAATATTTTAGGGGGGGGGGGGGTTAGAAGGATTACTTTGTCCTATCCCAGGTATTCCTTAAAGAGGTGGGGTTTCAGGTGTCTCCGGAAGGTGGTGATTGACTCCGCTGTCCTGGCGTCGTGAGGGAGCTTGTTCCACCATAGGGGTGTCAGAGCAGCGAACAGTTTTGACTGGGCTGAGCGGGAACTGTGCTTCCTCAGAGGTAGGGGGGCCAGCAGGCCAGAGGTGGATGAGCGCAGTGCCCTCGTTTGGGTGTAGGGGCTGATCAGAGCCTGAAGGTACGGAGGTGCCGTTCCCCTCACGGCTCCGTAGGCAAGCACCATGGTCTTGTAGCGGATGCGAGCTTCAACTGGAAGCCAGTGGAGAGAGCGGAGGAGCGGGGTGACGTGAGAGAACTTGGGAAGGTTGAACACCAGACGGGCTGCGGCGTTCTGGATGAGTTGTAGGGGTTTAATGGCACAGGCAGGGAGCCCAGCCAACAGCGAGTTGCAGTAATCCAGACGGGAGATGACAAGTGCCTGGATTAGGACCTGCGCCGCTTCCTGTGTGAGGCAGGGTCGTACTCTGCGAATGTTGTAGAGCATGAACCTACAGGATCGGGTCACCGCCTTGATGTTAGTGGAGAACGACAGGGTGTTGTCCAGGGTCACGCCAAGGTTCTTAGCACTCTGGGAGGAGGACACAATGGAGTCGTCAACCGTGATGGCGAGATCATGGAACGGGCAGTCCTTCCCCGGGAGGAAAAGCAGCTCCGTCTTGCCGGGGTTCAGCTTGAGGTGGTGATCCGTCATCCACACTGATATGTCTGCCAGACATGCAGAGATGCGATTCGCCACCTGGTTATCAGAAGGGGGAAAGGAGAATATTAATTGAGTGTCGTCTGCATAGCAATGATAGGAGAGACCATGTGAGGATATGACAGAGCCAAGTGACTTGGTGTATGGTGTATAGCGAGAATAGGAGAGGGCCTAGAACTGAGCCCTGGGGGACACCAGTGGTGAGAGCACGTGGTGCGGAGACAGATTCTCGCCACGCCACCTGGTAGGAGCGACCTGTCAGGTAGGACGCAATCCAAGCGTGGGCCGCACCGGAGATGCCCAGCTCGGAGAGGGTGGAGAGGAGGATCTGGTGGTTCACAGTATCAAAGGCAGCAGATAGGTCTAGAAGGATGAGAGGAACCCTGCTGTAGGGGGTATTAGGGTTGAGGAACCCTGCTGTAGGGGGTATTAGGATGGAGGAACCCTGCTGTAGGGGTATTAGGGTTGAGGAACCCTGCTGTAGGGGGTATTAGGGTTGAGGAACCCTGCTGTAGGGGGTATTAGGGTTGAGGAACCCTGCTGTAGGGGGTATTAGGGTTGAGGAACCCTGCTGTAGGGGTATTAGGGTGGAGGAACCCTGCTGTAGGGGGTATTAGGGTTGAGGAACCCTGCTGTAGGGGTATTAGGGTTGAGGAACCCTGCTGTAGGGGTATTAGGGTGGAGGAACCCTGCTGTAGGGGGTATTAGGGTTGAGGAACCCTGCTGTAGGGGGTATTAGGGTTGAGGAACCCTGCTGTAGGGGTATTAGGGTTGAGGAACCCTGCAGTAGGGGTATTAGGGTTGAGGAACCCTGCTGTAGGGGTTATTAGGGTTGAGGAACCCTGCTGTTGGGGGGTATTAGGGTTGAGGAACCCTGCTGTAGGGGGTATTAGGGTTGAGGAACCTGCAGTAGGGGGTATTAGGGTTGAGGAACCCTGCTGTAGGGGTATTAGGGTTGAGAAACCCTGCTGTAGGGGTATTAGGGTTGAGGAACCCTGCTGTAGGGGTATTAGGGTTGAGGAACCCTGCTGTAGGGGGTATTAGGGTTGAGGAACCCTGCTGTAGGGGTATTAGGGTTGAGGAACCCTGCTGTAGGGGTATTAGGGTGGAGGAACCCTGCTGTAGGGGTATTAGGGTGGAGGAACCCTGCTGTAGGGGGTATTAGGGTTGAGGAACCCTGCTGTAGGGGTATTAGGGTTGAGGAACCCTGCTGTAGGGGGTATTAGGGTTGAGGAACCCTGCTGTTGGGGGGTATTAGGGTTGAGGAACCCTGCTGTAGGGGGTATTAGGGTTGAGGAACCCTGCTGTAGGGGGTATTAGTGTTGAGGAACCCTGCTGTTGGGGGGTATTAGGGTTGAGGAACCCTGCTGTAGGGGGTATTAAGGTTGAGGAACCTGCAGTAGGTGGTATTAGGGTTGAGGAACCCTGCTGTAGGGGGTATTAGGGTTGAGGAACCCTGCTGTAGGGGGTATTACATTTACATTTAAGTCATTTAGCAGACACTCTTATCCAGAGCGACTTACAAATTGGTGCATTCACCTTATGCTATCCAGTGGAACAACCACTTTACAATAGTACATCTAAATATTTTAGGGGGGGGGGGGGTTAGAAGGATTACTTTGTCCTATCCCAGGTATTCCTTAAAGAGGTGGGGTTTCAGGTGTCTCCGGAAGGTGGTGATTGACTCCGCTGTCCTGGCGTCGTGAGGGAGCTTGTTCCACCATAGGGGTGCCAGAGCAGCGAACAGTTTTGACTGGGCTGAGCGGGAACTGTGCTTCCTCAGAGGTAGGGGGGCCAGCAGGCCAGAGGTGGATGAGCGCAGTGCCCTCGTTTGGGTGTAGGGATTGATCAGAGCCTGAAGGTACGGAGGTGCCGTTCCCCTCACGGCTCCGTAGGCAAGCACCATGGTCTTGTAGCGGATGCGAGCTTCAACTGGAAGCCAGTGGAGAGAGCGGAGGAGCGGGGTGACGTGAGAGAACTTGGGAAGGTTGAACACCAGACGGGCTGCGGCGTTCTGGATGAGTTGTAGGGGTTTAATGGCACAGGCAGGGAGCCCAGCCAAAAGCGAGTTGCAGTAATCCAGACGGGAGATGACAAGTGCCTGGATTAGGACCTGCGCCGCTTCCTGTGTGAGGCAGGGTCGTACTCTGCGAATGTTGTAGAGCATGAACCTACAGGATCGGGTCACCACCTTGATGTTAGTGGAGAACGACAGGGTGTTGTCCAGGGTCACGCCAAGGTTCTTAGCACTCTGGGAGGAGGACACAATGGAGTTGTCAACCGTGATGGCGAGATCATGGAACGGGCAGTCCTTCCCCGGGAGGAAAAGCAGCTCCGTCTTGCCGGGGTTCAGCTTGAGGTGGTGATCCGTCATCCACACTGATATGTCTGCCAGACATGCAGAGATGCGATTCGCCACCTGGTTATCAGAAGGGGGAAAGGAGAATATTAATTGAGTGTCGTCTGCATAGCAATGATAGGAGAGACCATGTGAGGATATGACAGAGCCAAGTGACTTGGTGTATAGCGAGAATAGGAGAGGGCCTAGAACTGAGCCCTGGGGGACACCAGTGGTGAGAGCACGTGGTGCGGAGACAGATTCTCGCCACGCCACCTGGTAGGAGCGACCTGTCAGGTAGGACGCAATCCAAGCGTGGGCCGCACCGGAGATGCCCAGCTCGGAGAGGGTGGAGAGGAGGATCTGGTGGTTCACAGTATCAAAGGCAGCAGATAGGTCTAGAAGGATGAGAGGAACCCTGCTGTAGGGGGCATTAGGGTTGAGGAACCCTGCTGTAGGGGGTATTAGGATGGAGGAACCCTGCTGTAGGGGTATTAGGGTTGAGGAACCCTGCTGTAGGGGGTATTAGGGTTGAGGAACCCTGCTGTAGGGGGTATTAGGGTTGAGGAACCCTGCTGTAGGGGGTATTAGGGTTGAGGAACCCTGCTGTAGGGGGTATTAGGGTTGAGGAACCCTGCTGTAGGGGTATTAGGGTGGAGGAACCCTGCTGTAGGGGGTATTAGGGTTGAGGAACCCTGCTGTAGGGGGTATTAGGGTTGAGGAACCCTGCTGTAGGGGTATTAGGGTGGAGGAACCCTGCTGTAGGGGGTATTAGGGTTGAGGAACCCTGCTGTAGGGGTATTAGGGTAGAGGAACCCTGCTGTAGGGGGTATTAGGGTTGAGGAACCCTGCTGTAGGGGTATTAGGGTGGAGGAACCCTGCTGTAGGGGTATTAGGGTTGAGGAACCCTGCTGTAGGGGGTATTAGGGTTGAGGAACCCTGCTGTAGGGGTATTAGGGTTGAGGAACCCTGCTGTAGGGTTATTAGGGTGGAGGAACCCTGCTGTAGGGGTATTAGGGTGGAGGAACCCTGCTGTAGGGGGTATTAGAGTTGAGGAACCCTGCTGTAGGGGTATTAGGGTTGAGGAACCCTGCTGTTGGGGGGTATTAGGGTTGAGGAACCCTGCTGTTGGGGGGTATTAGGGTTGAGGAACCCTGCTGTAGGGGGTATTAGTGTTGAGGAACCCTGCTGTTGGGGGGTATTAGGGTTGAGGAACCCTGCTGTAGGGGGTATTAGGGTTGAGGAACCTGCAGTAGGGGGTATTAGGGTTGAGGAACCCTGCTGTAGGGGGTATTAGGGTTGAGGAACCCTGCTGTAGGGGTATTACATTTACATTTAAGTCATTTAGCAGACACTCTTATCCAGAGCGACTTACAAATTGGTGCATTCACCTTATGCTATCCAGTGGAACAAGCACTTTACAATAGTACATCTAAATATTTTAGGGGGGGGGGGGGTTAGAAGGATTACTTTGTCCTAT
Source organism: Salmo salar (assembly GCF_965601325.2). Taxonomy (NCBI): domain Eukaryota; kingdom Metazoa; phylum Chordata; class Actinopteri; order Salmoniformes; family Salmonidae; genus Salmo; species Salmo salar. The sequence goes on along the minus strand of NC_138302.1, from coordinate 95,091,155 downwards.
CCCAGGTATTCCTTAAAGAGGTGGGGTTTCAGGTCTCTCCGGAAGGTGGTGATTGACTCCGCTGTCCTGGCGTCGTGAGGGAGCTTGTTCCACCATAGGGGTGCCAGAGCAGCGAACAGTTTTGACTGGGCTGAGCGGGAACTGTGCTTCCTCAGAGGTAGGGGGGCCAGCAGGCCAGAGGTGGATGAGCGCAGTGCCCTCGTTTGGGTGTAGGGACTGATCAGAGCCTGAAGGTACGGAGGTGCCGTTCCCCTCACGGCTCCGTAGGCAAGCACCATGGTCTTGTAGCGGATGCGAGCTTCAACTGGAAGCCAGTGGAGAGAGCGGAGGAGCGGGGTGACGTGAGAGAACTTGGGAAGGTTGAACACCAGACGGGCTGCGGCGTTCTGGATGAGTTGTAGGGGTTTAATGGCACAGGCAGGGAGCCCAGCCAACAGCGAGTTGCAGTAATCCAGACGGGAGATGACAAGTGCCTGGATTAGGACCTGCGCCGCTTCCTGTGTGAGGCAGGGTCGTACTCTGCGAATGTTGTAGAGCATGAACCTACAGGATCGGGTCACCGCCTTGATGTTAGTGGAGAACGACAGGGTGTTGTCCAGGGTCACGCCAAGGTTCTTAGCACTCTGGGAGGAGGACACAATGGAGTCGTCAACCGTGATGGCGAGATCATGGAACGGGCAGTCCTTCCCCGGGAGGAAAAGCAGCTCCGTCTTGCCGGGGTTCAGCTTGAGGTGGTGATCCGTCATCCACACTGATATGTCTGCCAGACATGCAGAGATGCGATTCGCCACCTGGTTATCAGAAGGGGGAAAGGAGAATATTAATTGAGTGTCGTCTGCATAGCAATGATAGTAGAGACCATGTGAGGATATGACAGAGCCAAGTGACTTGGTGTATAGCGAGAATAGGAGAGGGCCTAGAACTGAGCCCTGGGGGACACCAGTGGTGAGAGCACGTGGTGCGGAGACAGATTCTCGCCACGCCACCTGGTAGGAGCGACCTGTCAGGTAGGACGCAATCCAAGCGTGGGCCGCACCGGAGATGCCCAGCTCGGAGAGGGTGGAGAGGAGGATCTGGTGGTTCACAGTATCAAAGGCAGCAGATAGGTCTAGAAGGATGAGAGGAACCCTGCTGTAGGGGGTATTAGGGTTGAGGAACCCTGCTGTAGGGGGTATTAGGATGGAGGAACCCTGCTGTAGGGGTATTAGGGTTGAGGAACCCTGCTGTAGGGGGTATTAGGGTTGAGGAACCCTGCTGTAGGGGGTATTAGGGTTGAGGAACCCTGCTGTAGGGGGTATTAGGGTGGAGGAACCCTGCTGTAGGGGGTATTAGGGTTGAGGAACCCTGCTGTAGGGGGTATTAGGGTTGAGGAACCCTGCTGTAGGGGTATTAGGGTGGAGGAACCCTGCTGTAGGGGGTATTAGGGTTGAGGAACCCTGCTGTAGGGGTATTAGGGTAGAGGAACCCTGCTGTAGGGGGTATTAGGGTTGAGGAACCCTGCTGTAGGGGTATTAGGGTGGAGGAACCCTGCTGTAGGGGTATTAGGGTTGAGGAACCCTGCTGTAGGGGGTATTAGGGTTGAGGAACCCTGCTGTAGGGGTATTAGGGTTGAGGAACCCTGCTGTAGGGTTATTAGGGTGGAGGAACCCTGCTGTAGGGGTATTAGGGTGGAGGAACCCTGCTGTAGGGGGTATTAGGGTTGAGGAACCCTGCTGTAGGGGTATTAGGGTTGAGGAACCCTGCTGTTGGGGGGTATTAGGGTTGAGGAACCCTGCTGTTGGGGGGTATTAGGGTTGAGGAACCCTGCTGTAGGGGGTATTAGGGTTGAGGAACCCTGCTGTAGGGGGTATTAGTGTTGAGGAACCCTGCTGTTGGGGGGTATTAGGGTTGAGGAACCCTGCTGTAGGGGGTATTAGGGTTGAGGAACCTGCAGTAGGGGGTATTAGGGTTGAGGAACCCTGCTGTAGGGGGTATTAGGGTTGAGGAACCCTGCTGTAGGGGGTATTACATTTACATTTAAGTCATTTAGCAGACACTCTTATCCAGAGCGACTTACAAATTGGTGCAGTCACCTTATGCTATCCAGTGGAACAAGCACTTTACAATAGTACATCTAAATATTTTAGGGGGGGGGGGGGGGGTTAGAAGGATTACTTTGTCCTATCCCAGGTATTCCTTAAAGAGGTGGGGTTTCAGGTGTCTCCGGAAGGTGGTGATTGACTCCGCTGTCCTGGCGTCGTAAGGGAGCTTGTTCCACCATAGGGGTGCCAGAGCAGCGAACAGTTTTGACTGGGCTGAGCGGGAACTGTGCTTCCTCAGAGGTAGGGGGGCCAGCAGGCCAGAGGTGGATGAGCGCAGTGCCCTCGTTTGGGTGTAGGGACTGATCAGAGCCTGAAGGTACGGAGGTGCCGTTCCCCTCACGGCTCCGTAGGCAAGCACCATGGTCTTGTAGCGGATGCGAGCTTCAACTGGAAGCCAGTGGAGAGAGCGGAGGAGCGGGGTGACGTGAGAGAACTTGGGAAGGTTGAACACCAGACGGGCTGCGGCGTTCTGGATGAGTTGTAGGGGTTTAATGGCACAGGCAGGGAGCCCAGCCAACAGCGAGTTGCAGTAATCCAGACGGGAGATGACAAGTGCCTGGATTAGGACCTGCGCCGCTTCCTGTGTGAGGCAGGGTCGTACTCTGCGAATGTTGTAGAGCATGAACCTACAGGATCGGGTCACCGCCTTGATGTTAGTGGAGAACGACAGGGTGTTGTCCAGGGTCACGCCAAGGTTCTTAGCACTCTGGGAGGAGGACACAATGGAGTCGTCAACCGTGATGGCGAGATCATGGAACGGGCAGTCCTTCCCCGGGAGGAAAAGCAGCTCCGTCTTGCCGGGGTTCAGCTTGAGGTGGTGATCCGTCATCCACACTGATATGTCTGCCAGACATGCAGAGATGCGATTCGCCACCTGGTTATCAGAAGGGGGAAAGGAGAATATTAATTGAGTGTCGTCTGCATAGCAATGATAGGAGAGACCATGTGAGGATATGACAGAGCCAAGTGACTTGGTGTATAGCGAGAATAGGAGAGGGCCTAGAACTGAGCCCTGGGGGACACCAGTGGTGAGAGCACGTGGTGCGGAGACAGATTCTCGCCACGCCACCTGGTAGGAGCGACCTGTCAGGTAGGACGCAATCCAAGCGTGGGCCGCACCGGAGATGCCCAGCTCGGAGAGGGTGGAGAGGAGGATCTGGTGGTTCACAGTATCAAAGGCAGCAGATAGGTCTAGAAGGATGAGAGGAACCTTGCTGTAGGGGGTATTAGGGTTGAGGAACCCTGCTGTAGGGGGTATTAGGATGGAGGAACCCTGCTGTAGGGGTATTAGGGTTGAGGAACCCTGCTGTAGGGGGTATTAGGGTTGAGGAACCCTGCTGTAGGGGGTATTAGGGTTGAGGAACCCTGCTGTAGGGGGTATTAGGGTTGAGAAACCCTGCTGTAGGGGGTATTAGGGTTGAGGAACCCTGCTGTAGGGGTATTAGGGTGGAGGAACCCTGCTGTAGGGGGTATTAGGGTTGAGGAACCCTGCTGTAGGGGGTATTAGGGTTGAGGAACCCTGCTGTAGGGGTATTAGGGTGGAGGAACCCTGCTGTAGGGGGTATTAGGGTTGAGGAACCCTGCTGTAGGGGTATTAGGGTAGAGGAACCCTGCTGTAGGGGGTATTAGGGTTGAGGAACCCTGCTGTAGGGGTATTAGGGTGGAGGAACCCTGCTGTAGGGGTATTAGGGTTGAGGAACCCTGCTGTAGGGGGTATTAGGGTTGAGGAACCCTGCTGTAGGGGTATTAGGGTGGAGGAACCCTGCTGTAGGGGTATTAGGGTGGAGGAACCCTGCTGTAGGGGGTATTAGGGTTGAGGAACCCTGCTGTAGGGGTATTAGGGTTGAGGAACCCTGCTGTTGGGGGGTATTAGGGTTGAGGAACCCTGCTGTTGGGGGGTATTAGGGTTGAGGAACCCTGCTTTAGGGGGTATTAGGGTTGAGGAACCCTGCTGTAGGGGGTATTAGTGTTGAGGAACCCTGCTGTTGGGGGGTATTAGGGTTGAGGAACCCTGCTGTAGGGGGTATTAGGGTTGAGGAACCTGCAGTAGGGGGTATTAGGGTTGAGGAACCCTGCTGTAGGGGGTATTAGGGTTGAGGAACCCTGCTGTAGGGGGTATTGGGGGGGGGGGGGGGTGTACAGTAGGTATTTTCCTTTAGTGTTTATACCCATTTATTATTAATAAATATTTGTCACAAAAATACATGTTTCAAAAACTTTTTAATAGGTCCAAATATTTGAAACATTCATATTGAAGTAGTTTGACAGTAGGTTTTAAACAACACTGGTGATGAGAGGACAAAGTCAGTCACACAATAATACAACGGCTGGTTTCTTTCAACGACATTAACACAAGCAGACTTTTTTGGGGTTTAAAAGTAACCGAATATCAGCTGGAAAATCGCCTGTAGAGTAGCTCAGCTGAACACAAACAGCTCTGTTGACCATCACTGAACTTTGTAAATACGTCAACCAAACACAGACAGCAGGTAGGGTAAATCTCCCAACTGAACATAACTCTCAGTAAGCAGGGGAGAGGAGAGAGGCCTACAATATTACACATAGTCTCAATGGAACTCCAAATACCATGAACCCATGACTGGCTCATTCTGTACCACTGTTCTGAAGCAATACAACCATTTTCATATCAAGATAATCACTTCCATCACATTCATAAATAGGGCCACTTAGAGTCTCCGGGACATTTTAAACAGATTCAGGAATGACTCGAGTCTTTTCATTGTCCAACCAGAAAGCTGAATACTGGTTCCTTTAAGTACACTTCCTCCCAACATACATGTGCTGTTATTAATAACTGAAGGTCTCCCGTTGTGTGGCTGTACCCAGTCAGGTCCACTCTCCCAGTCCTGTACCAGTGTGCTTTAGTTCAGTCAGCGACGGCTCCAGAATAAATAAATAAATAAACATATATAAAAGGGAATGGGGATCAGTGTTTTCCTCAGGTCTTTTCATAGGCGGGCTGCCATAACACACATCTTCTATGGAGGTCAACTGAAGGCAGTACAATGTTTTACGGGGAAGGGGGGGGGGGGGGGGGGGGCACCACAGAACAGAGTAAGGCTTAGGGGGAGCACCACACCGCCTGGGTAACCGTAGTAGGGGAAACACTGATGAGAATTACATGGGTGGACAAAGTGAGGAAGGTTAAGGGTTATAGTTCAGGGTATTCCGTCCTTCCTCTGGCAGCACTGTGAGGGCGGGACGCTCCAGTCGTACACGTAGCTCAGGCGGAGTTTAACCTCTTCCTTACACAGCCTCCCGTCTCTCTGCAGCGTCTGCTGTTTCTCCAACATGTCCTCCAGGCTCTGCTTGTGAGTCACCAGGTATTTATTACTACACCCCCGAGACTTGTATTCCGTGTCGAATCGAGGGTCGTGTGTTCGTTTGACGTCCACCGGGGCCAGCCACGCCCCCAGTGACACGTCCTCGCTCTGCCACACCTTGAGGTAGGCCGTATTGATTTGGATGTAGTGTACGAGGTCACAGGAGAGCAGGTAGCCTCCACCCAGGGCGTAGGGTAGGTAGTAGTCACACAGCTCCCAGGCCGACTCCCTCCACTTCCCTGCCGTCTTCACGCGACCGCGGCCTGAGAAGAAGCCCCAGTACAGCCGGCTGGGTTCTTTAGTCTTCAGCTCCTCCTATGAGATTAGAAGAGATTATACATTATGGGGTGTTTGCACATACATTTGTTTTGCAGCACAAGCGCCATATTTAAGCAATAATGCTCGAGGGGGTGTGGTATATGGCCAAAATACCATGGCTAAGGGCTATTCTTAAGCATGACGCAACGGTTACCAACGTAATTAGAGCAAGAAAAGTACATGTTTTGTCATACCCCTGGTATACAGTCTGATATACCACAGCTTTCAGCCAATCAGCATTGAGGGCTCAAACCATCCAGTTTACAATACACATTATGTCCCAAATGGCACCCTATTACCTACATAGGTTCCCTATGGACCCTTGTCAAAAGTAGTGCACTACATAGTGAAAAGGGTGCCATTTGGGATGCATCCCATATCAAACACATACCTTCAACAGGTCCAGACGAGCAAAGGTGTCATCGTCCGCTTTTAACACAAACTTGAAGTCTACGTTGTGATCTAGCCAGGAATACATATGCAGCAGCTTCAGGGTCAGGTTCTCATACGAGTCTCGCAGCGCAGGGAGTAAGAGCAGGTCTTTGTGCCGTCCCTGCTCCGTGTTGATGTTCTGCATATCCTCTGCGGGCAGACCCTCGGTTCCCACCACGAACATAGCTAGAACCTCTGGATCCTTCTTAGCCAGCCAGGTACTACGGATGATGCTCCTGCGCTCTGTGTACTTGGGTCCTGTGGTGATGAGGACCACCAGGAAGGCTGAGAGGTCTTTGGGGCGTGAGGGGAGCTCAAGGTGCTCTGCTCGGGGCTGGGAGTGGGCAGCGTGGGGGGCTAGGCCTGGAGGGTCGGCCTGGCCCTGTTTTAGGGTCTCCGAGGTACACTTGGCGAGGAAAAGGAGGACAACAGCAAAGAGGCACACTCCTCCGATGGCCAGGGCCGTCTTGTGACGACACACGACGCGGACCAGGCTCATGGTGCTGAGACTGAGAAGGAGAGAGATGGGGTGGAGAGAGATGGGGGGGGGGGAAAGAGAGACGTGTGGAGAGAGATGGGGGGAAAAGAGAGACGGGGTGGAGAGAGATGGGGGGAAAGAGAGACGGGGTAGAGAGAGATGGGGGAAAGAGAGACGGGGTAGAGAGAGATGGGGGAAAGAGAGACGGGGTGGAGAGAGATGGGGGGGAAAGAGAGACGGGGTAGAGAGAGATGGGGGAAAGAGAGACGGGGTGGAGAGAGATGGGGGGAAAGAGAGACGGGGTGGAGAGAGATGGGGGGGAAAGAGAGACGGGGTGGAGAGAGATGGGGGGGAAAGAGAGACGGGGTAGAGAGAGATGGGGGAAAGAGAGACGGGGTAGAGAGAGATGGGGGAAAGAGAGACGGGGTAGAGAGAGATGGGGGGGGGGGAAAGAGACGGGGTGGAGAGAGATGGGGGAAAGAGAGATGGGGGGAAAAGAGAGACGGGGTGGTGAGAGATGGGGGGGAAAGAGAGACGAGAGAGATCTGTAAGCAACAATGCATGTCTGTTCATTCAGTTAACAAAAGACAGCAGTCAATGAATATCTCCCAGAGAAATGAGGTAGCTAGAGAACAATACATTCTGAAGTTGATCAACAATTCAACAGACAGCTAACTTAACGTTACCTAATCGACCTCGGCAAACATATCAGTGCTAAGCAGACCACCCACAGCTTGCCTGCAACCTGGTTAACGATAACATTACCCGATCAATCTCATTCCATGCAAGCGACGGAAATCATGCTCATTGCATCAAAACAAAGGCGGAAATATAGACTACAGTACCTGAATGTGTCACACAACGCTAGATGTTTAATGCATCGATGACAGTTACATGGACATTGCTTCTGTCTGTAGCTAGTTAGTTAGCTAGCCGAGATAGCACAAATGTGGAAACGTTAGCAGGCTCGCTAGCTATCTTAATAGCTATCGAGGAATGAGGATTTGATTTACTGCTCACTTCGCTAGGTACAAAATGACGCGAATTAATACAATTATTAAACAAAAAGAGCAATCATTTTGTGTGTAGCTAGATGAACAGCGAGCTAGTGAACTACCTACGCTAGACGTTATTGTTGACTCGACTGGTGACACGCAGTAAATACAAGACAGACGGCGAGTTCAAGACAACATGGAAATCGGAAATATTCGACCTCCGACTTCAGTTTATTTAACACAAATGGAAAGTCGTAAAAAAAAAAGGAGCTCAGAATGCGAAAATATTTTTTTACGTTCATAAAAATCGGAATTACAATTCGGAAACTCAGGCATCATCCTAGAGCTACAACTTCTCCAATCTGGACATCACTGACGTCACCGTCACACGTTTTTTTTCCTCGCCTGAGCCTGTTTTTTCCGAGTTCCCAGTTGGTTTGAAGGCAGTATGTGATGACGCATCCCCTTCACTGCTGGAAAGACACGCCTTTGGAGCCTCCCAGTGGATACAAGTAGAATGAGTAAAACATTTCAACTAACTACACTACAGCACTGATTCTAAATTCTATGGAATGTGGAAGGTACTTAAGTAAACATACTTGAAAGTACTACTTAAGTATTTTTTTTTTTACTTTACTATTTATATTTTTGACAACTTTTACTTTTACTTCAATACATTCCTACTTTTTACTCCATACTTTTTCCTTGACACCCATAGGGACTCGTTGCATTTTGACTGGAAAATTGTCTAATTCACACAGTTACAAGAGAACATCCCTGGTCATCCCTACTGCCTCTGATCTGGTGGACTCACTAAACACATGCTTCATTTGTAAATTATGTCTGAGTGATGGAGCGTGTCCCTGGCTATTTGTAAATAAAAAACAACTACAAAATGTGTCCATCTGCTTTGCTTAATATAAGGAATTTGAAATGATTTATACTTTTAGTTTTGATACTTAAGTATATTATAGCAATTACATTTACTTTTGATACTTAAGTATGTTTAAAACCAAAGACTTTTAGACTTATACTCAAGTAGTATTTAACTGGGTGACTTTCACTTTTACTTGAGTCATTTTCTATTAAGGTATCTTAACTTTTACTCAAGTATGACAATTGGGTACTATCTCCACTACTGAATGTGTCGAATGGAATGTGGAACCTCCCAACTCTTTGTTCTTGTTCTTTGTTAGTTTTGTGGGTAAGAAACCATAGAGATACAATTTCTACCTCCATTCTATGACACATTCTGTGTTCTACATGTTCCAATTCTATGTTCTATCTCCATGTAAAAGGAAGAGCCCCTCTGGTTGGTTGCTAGGACACCATTGTTAAATATTTCTTGACCAGGTATGATCAAGCATTCCATTAGATATAACATGTAGTGTGACATGACAGTGTTGTCTGCTGTCAGGCTCTTGTTTCTACCAGTAGCTGACACAGCCAGACTGTCAGGCTGACTGTCAGACATGGACAATAAAAAAGCAGCAGAGGATCTGACTGATTACTTTAAAACATACTTTGGGAACAATCTTCAAAAAGAGCTACTGTAAGTGCACAAATAGTATAGAACTTCTGCAGGATTTGTTTTTCCTTTGGTATATGCTCCTTACCAATATAAACACTGAAGGAAGCTGTACATTTACACAATAAATCACATTGAGTTGTTGTTGTGTTGTTGTTGTTTATCAGGAAAGCTCCCCCATCCACTGACTATGTCTTGGCTCCCACCACTCACCTCATCAGGAAGAGAAGAGAGGAGCTGGACATACACAAAGCCATGGAGGCCCTTCAAGAGGTGATACACGCGCACACACTGACTTCTGACCCTTTGCCCGCTCCTCCTGTGTGTGTGTGTGTCTATCAGGACTTTGCCATGACCCTGATGGCCCAGCGTGTCAGAGATAAAGAGCTGAAGGAGAGGGAGGTTAAGTTAAAGGAATACCTCAGAAACTTCAACGCGTTTCTCCAGGTAACCTCCTCTAGGTTGAGAGGTCCGATAGTAGGACCTTCGTAGTAGGACGTCTCAACCTGTTGCATGTTCTGACTCTTTCAACAAATCACATACTTTATTGGCTTATTTTAGGCTTGTGTATCAGTTCATATTTTAGGCTTATTTTAGGCTTGTGTATCAGTTCATATTTTAGGCTTATTTTAGGCTTGTGTATCAGTTCATATTTTAGGCTTATTTTAGGCTTGTGTATCAGTTCATATTTTAGGCTTATTTTAGGCTTGTGTATCAGTTCATATTTTCCAATTTGTAAGTCGCTCTGGATAAGAGCGTCTGCTAAATGACTTAAATGTAAATGTAAATATTTTAGGCTTATTTTAGGCTTGTGTATCAGTTCATATTTTAGGCTTATTTTAGGCTTGTGTATCAGTTCATATTTTAGGCTTATTTTAGGCTTGTGTATCAGTTCATATTTTAGGCTTATTTTAGGCTTGTGTATCAGTTCATATTTTAGGCTTATTTTAGGCTTGTGTATCAGTTCATATTTTCCGTTGAACTCAGAGACAGTAGTTCCACATCACACAAACTGATTCCACTCAGCAATCCCCTCCTGCCTTTTTCAGGAGAATAAATTGAAAAACGTCCGTGCGTTGAAGATAGCAGTGAAGGAGAGAGAGCTAGCTCGTCAGAAAGCAGGGAACCTACTCATCCTGAAACAGGAGCTCAAGGCTCTCACTAAAGAGAGAGTAAAGATTGCCGCTCTTGTAGAGAAACATGAAATCTACTCCCGCTTTCTAGATAAAGTGGTCAAAGCCAGCAAGCAGGTAATGAGAGATATGATAAGATGGAAGAGACCATCTCCCCATAGAGGGGGTCCAGTTTGTATAGTTGAGGAGGCAGTGTGAGCTAATTCTCTGGTCTGATGTTGGCTTGGTGGTACTGACACCGATACTGAGATTTCTAAGACTCTCCATGAGTTTGTAATATATTTAATGGAACTAACTTCCATTATTAAGCCATTGAGAGAAGTATGTGGTAGATAGTCTGGTCCGGTCCGGTCCAGTCAGGGGTGGCCAATGCAATTCATAAGGTTAAACTAATAAGCTGCTCGTCATGATGTTTAATAGCCGAATCAGGTGTTTTAGAGCAGGGCTGGAACAAAAGCCTATACACCAAGTAGCTCTCCAGGAGGAGGATTGGCCATCCATGACTTACCTGACCCTCAGTCTAATAGGGATGGGTGGAGTGAGTACCTAACCTAGAGTAACCATTTTGTGAACATTATTCTAACAGTGTTAGAATCCTCTCAGTTCCAGGAGGCGTGGCAGGTGATGTCCAGGGTGGACACTCTGGTCCAGACCAGGGAAGAACTACTGACCAGCATCAAGCAGAACCAGGAGTGTTGTGAGACGGTCCGGACCCAGCTGACCCAGTACCTGGAGCAGAACGAGGACCGCCTGCTGCACTACAACAACAGGCTGGCCAAGCTACATAGGATTCTGGACAGAGTACACAGTGAGACCATGCTATGGGTGAGGGGACAGCAGTCAACAGACATGAGGCTGTGCAGATCAATCAGGATGGTTGGCACAAAAATATATTGAACCTTTATTTCGAGACCTAGGTCTCTTTCATAGATGAGCCCTGTATACACATCGATATACACTACACACATCACTATACACCTCAATATACACATCAATATACACTACACACATCACTATACACCTCAATATACACATCGATATACACTACACACATCACTATACACCTCAATATACACATCAATATACACTACACACATCACTATACACCTCAATATACACATCATTAAACACTACACACATCACTATACACCTCAATATACACATTGATATACACTACACACATCACTATACACCTCAATATACACATCAATATACACTACACACATCACTATACACCTCAATATACACATCGATATACACTACACACATCACTATACACCTCAATATACACATCAATATACACTACACACATCACTATACACCTCAATATACACATCGATATACACTACACACGTCACTATACACTATAGGTTAGGGTACTGCCCCTGAACAAGGCAGTTAACCCACTGTTCCTAGGCCGTCATTGAAAATAAGAATTTGTTCTTAGCTGACTTGCCTAGTTAAATAAAGGTAAAATAAAAGAAATTAAATAAATACACATCAATTTACACATCAATATACACTACACACATAAATATACACATCAATATACACTATACACATAAATATACACATCAATATACACTACACACATCACTATACACATAAATATGCACATCAATATACACTACACACATCACTATACACATAAATATATACACCACACGCATCACTATACACATAAATATATACACTACACACATCACTATACACATCAATATACACATCAATATTTACACCAATACACAAAAAGCTTAATACAATCATAGAAACCCCATTTTACAGTAAAAAGGACCTCAAGCAGCCTTTTGTAGAATAAAATAAAGGTTGTATTGCCCGAGAGGCACCAAACTTCAGAACGCCTTGGAGGTCATTTCACAAGCAAGGTGCAAAAAAACAAAAAGCAGATTTATCTAAATCATTGGAGATCGAGAGTTAGCCATACCTGGCACTGGGTCTGGAATCTCATACGTCATACGTAAGTTTAACAATGAAGTAAGGTACGGAGGAAATTCATGCAGGAGGGGTTTATAAATAAAAAGACCTACAGACTTCAAAGAGGGTCAGTCTACCTTTTGATACAGAATGCATTGATGTGTACTGAACCTATCACCCGTAACAAAGCAAAGTGGCAGCTGCATTCATATAGACAATATCTCCGTAGTCTATAACCGATATGAATGCTGACTGAATGATTTGTTTTCTGCTATTTAATGAAAGGCATGACTTATTCCTATAAAATAAGCTCATTTTAATTCATAATTTCTTAACTATCTCATCAACATGATAGCTTTTCGTCAACCCAGATACCCAGATATTTATAAGCGGTGACACAATCAATGAGAGCACAATCCAATGTACATATGTATAAATCCTCAGATACATTTTTACGTGATTTGGAGAATAACAAAAGGCTTTCTACAAAGCAATGAAGGCAGAGACTGGTCAGCGTGGGTGCAAGAGCATACACGACAGTGTCATCTGCATAACGTTGAACTGCATGTAAAACATTATTTTACACATAGACCAACATTGTTTAAATAGACAGTAAAAAGTACAGGACTAAAATCGATTCCTGTGGGACACCCTTCGTAAAATGAAGGAAACCTGACTCAACACCATCAGAAAAAACACGTTGTTGCCTCCCGAGTGGCGCAGCGGTCTAAGGCACTGCATTGCAGTGTTGCGGCATCACTACAGCCTGGGGTTCGATAACAGTCAGTGACCGGGAGTCCTATAGGGCTGCACACAATTGGCTCAGCATCGTCTGGGGTAGGGGAGGGTTTGGCCGGGGGGGGGCTTTACTTGGCTCATCGCGCTTTAGCGACTCCTTGTGGCGGTCCGGGCACCTGCAGGCTGACCTCGGTTGTCAGTTGAACTGTGTTTCCTCCGACACAGCTGGCTTCTGGGTGTTAAGAAGCGCGGCTTGGCGGGTCATGTTTTGGAGGATGCATGACTCCACCTTCGCCTCTTCCGAGCCCGTTGGGGAGTTGTAGCGATGAGACAAGATCATCGTAATCACAAAATTGGGGAGAAAAAGAGGGTGAAAAAAGCCACGTTGTGTACTGTATGTCAAGTAATTTTTTAACCAATTACATGACACCTGATCCATTCCGATTGCAGACTATCTTTGAATCAGTAAAGAGTGGGATAAGTCAATAAATAGGGAAGCACAGTGAAACCAGACACTTAAAATACAACTTGTTGCTAGGAAGGATCTAAACTGACAGTTGATTAATGATTCTAAAATTGTTGCTAGGCAAGACAGTTTTGAAACAGAGCGATCATTATTTAGATTGGAGGGGTAACCACCTTTGTGGCGAGGGAGCACATGGGCCGCCTTCCAAACCCTGGGGATAGTGCCAGAGATAAGCTTCAGACTTCGCAATCAGGAGAGCAGAAAGATGCTGCCAGAAAAGATCAAGCAAATCAGCCGCAGTTGATTTATTTTGACATCAATCTTAACCCACCTAGTAGATCACAAGTAGAAAGTTGTTGAAATGAAAACAACGATTCAGTTCAAGTTGACTGATCTCCCACTGAGCCAGCCGGAGGTTGGGAGAGGGAAGAGCCGTCGACTGATTGACCAGGGTCAATTAAACCAGAATTTCTTTCAAATAAAAAGTCTGCAGAGATAAAATGCTGATTAAAAGCATCACTTATCTAATTTTTCTCAGTAACGATGCGAGAGTCTGACACAACTTGCTTAGGCAGGGAAGGGGAGGGAATTTCCACGCTTCACTGCACAAACTGTTTTCCAAAATATAGACATGAGAGGTGCACACACAGACCAGTCTTTCCTTTAACTCTCTCATCTCTCCCTCTTCAGGAGTCTCGGTGGGCTCACATCCAAAATACGGCAACTACGAAGACCATGCTCCTGGCCACCATCAAGATGGCCACCGTCAACCTGTACCAGACTACCAACAAGAAGGCCCAGGATGGGTGGGGCGAGGTCGCTCTGAAGGACACTCTCAAACAGCTGGATAAGGTGTGTGTGTCTGTGTGTGTGTGTGTGTTACCGTGCTAGACTTGCAGTTTAGTAACAGGCTGTCTACAGACCGCTCTGCAGATATACTGTAACTATTTATATTTGTTAGGTCACTGAAGATCCTTCTGGGAACAATACAGTTAATCTATTCAATTCAATTCAGTTCTATTATATTCTACTGTCTTGGCACTGTTGTACAGAAAGGCCTTACGACATATCAGACAAGAACTTACCAGAAACCTTGTAGGCTATCAATGACTGATCTTTCAAACGATGTCCTTCACCTGCAGGTTCAGAAATTCCTCTCCAACCTCCATCTGTATTTGGGAGAAGGTCAACCAAGTACAAACAAGTCCACATTTCCAACCCTAACCCACCTTACCCTGAATCATATACACACTCTAAAGCCTCTTACTAAAGACTGACATAAAAGGACCTGACTTACCTGTCATTTAAGACTATTCATTCAATGTATCTAAAATACAGTAGGATCACTACAGATAATAGTGAGTTTACTCACAGTGACCAGCAGAGGGGACCATTGTTATTCTGAATAGACAGTGTTTAAACTAGGGAGTCCTCCCTCCCTCCCTCCCTCCCTCCCTCCCTCCCTCCCTCCCTCCCTCCCTCCCTCCCTCCCTCCCTCCCTCCCTCCCTCCCTCCCTCCCTCCCTCCCTCCCTCCCTCCCTCCCTCCCTCCCTCCCTCCCTCCCTCCCTCTCTCTCTCGCGCTCTCTCTCTTTCTTCTTATAACTGCAATAACAAACTAAACAAATGAAGTGTGGTCTCTCATGGAGCCAGTCATGGGCCTCATTATAATATTGTGAGAGTCTTTAGAATCCAGAGACAGACCGCAGAGTCAGGGAGCCAGTCAGTGGCCTCATTATGATGCTGTGAGAGTCTTTAGAATCCAGAGACCGACCGCAGAGTCAGGGAGCCAGTCAGTGGCCTCATTATGATGCTGTGAGAGTCTTTAGAATCCAGAGACAGACCGCAGAGTCAGGGAGCCAGTCAGTGGCCTCATTGTGTTGCTGTGAGAGTCTTTAGAATCCAGAGACAGACTGCAGAGTCAGGGAGCCAGTCAGTGGCCTCATTGTGTTGCTGTGAGAGTCTTTAGAATCCAGAGACAGACTGCAGAGTCAGGGAGCCAGTCAGTGGCCTCATTATGTTGCTGTGAGAGTCTTTAAAATTCAGAGACAGACTGCAGAGTCAGGTAGTCAGTAGGAGCTCAGGCTACTTTGAAGGCTACAGTGTGGGGGTGCTCTAAGCATGTTAAAATGTGCATGTGGCGACTAGTGAAATGCAGGCACAAACTCATACAAATGAGACACGGCAACTGCTCTACTGCCTACGTTCTCCTGTTCAACACAAGCACAAAGTGATGAAGACTAGATGTGACATGTTCACTGTGCACAGGTTGCAGGTATATTGCTTGAAAAATGAGACTGATTATTAATTATGTACCTCTGCTCATAAGTCAGACAGACTAACAGAACGTGAACAGTGGCCCTCCCTTTCTCTATGTGACAGGACCTAGATGTAGTACCAGATATATACAGTACCAGTCAAAAGTTTGGACACCTACTCATTCAAGGGTTTTTCTTTATTTTTTACTATTTTCTACATTGTAGAATAATAGTGAAGACATCAAAACTATGAAATAACACATATGGAATCATGTAGTAACCAAAAAAGTGTTAAACAAATCAAAATATATTTGATTGTCGCGTTGGTATGAGGAGATTCGGGAGACAGGCGCAGGAATGCGTAATAGGATTTTTTATTCAGCCCCAATTACGGCGTGCCGTGTAAAGGCACAGGGACGAAGACCAAACAAACACGTAACAAAACACAGGGTTGAAACCCAAACAAAAGAGCGAGGAGTACCTCGAATAAATACACACGGGACGAGACCCGTAATCATCTGCGCAATCCACAAGGGTACGAAAGCCCAAAACACACAGCACAGGTACTCACACGCACCAACGGACATTGTAACAATAATCAACAAGACCATGGAGAAAAAAGGGAACATATGTAGAAATACAATCAGTGGGAATAGGGGACAGGTGTGCGCAATGAAAGTTCCAGAAGGATCCGTGACATTTATATTTGAGATTCTTCAAAGTAGCCACCCTTTGCCTTGATGACAACTTTGTACACTCTTGGCATTCTCTCAACCAGCTTCACCTGGAATGCTTTTTCAACATTTTGAAGGAGTTCCCACATAGTGGTTGCTGGCTGCTTTTCCTTCAGTCTGCGGTGCAACTCATCCCAAACCATCTCACCTGGGTTGAGGTCGGTGATTGTGGAGGCCAGGTCATCTGATGCAGTACTCCATCACTCTCCTTCTTTGTCAAATAGCCCTTAAACAGCCTGGAGGTGTGTTGGGTCATTGTCCTGTTGAAAAACAAATGACAGTTCCACTAATCCCATCCATTCCCCTACTCTGCGTAACACAAAGACACGGTGGCCAAGATAAAGGAAAGCAGTGCCACACAAACAAATTAATAACACAATAGAAAAAAAGAAAGTCTATATACAGTGTGTGTAAATGGCGTGAGGAGGTAAGGCAATAAATAGACCATAGTAGCAAAGTAATTACAATTTAGCAGATTAACACTGGAGTGAAAGATGAGCAGATGATGATGTGCAAGTAGAAATACTGGTGTGCAAAAGAGCAGAAAAGTAAATAAAAACAATATGGGGATGACGTAGGTAGATTGGGTGGGCTATTTACAGACGGGCTATGTACAGCTGCAGCGATCGGTTAGCTGCTCAGATAGCTGATGTTTAAAGTGAGTGAGGGAAATATGTCTCCAGCTTCAGCGATTTTTGCAATTCGTTCCAGTCATTGGCAGCAGAGAACTGTAAGGAAAGGCGGCCAAAGGAGGTGTTGGCTTTGGGGACGACCAGTGAGATATACCTGCTGGAGCGCGTGCTACGGGTGGGTGTTGTTATTGTGACCAGTGAGCTGAGATAAGGCGGAGCTTTACCTAACATAGACTTATAGATGACCTGGAGCCAGTGGGTCTGGCGACGAATATGTAGCGAGGGCCAGCCGACTAGAGCATACAGGTCACAGTGGTGGGTGGTATAAGGGGCTTTGGTGACAAAACAGATGGCACTGTGATAGACTGCATCCAGTTTGCTGAGTAGAGTATTGGAAGCTATTTTGTAAATGACATCGATGAAGTCAAGGATCGGTAGGATAGTCAGTTTTACGAGGGTATGTTTTGCGGCGTGAGTGAAGGAGGCTTTGTTGCGAAATAGGAAGCCGATTCTAGATTTAATGTTGGATTGGAGATGTTTAATATGAGTCTGGAAGGAGAGTTTACAGTCTAGCCAGACACCTAGGTGTTTGTAGTTGATCACATATTCTAAGTCAGAACCGTCCAGAGTAGTGATGCTCGTCGGGCGGACGGATGCGGGCAGTGAATGGTTGAAAAGCATGCATTTGGTTTTACTAGCGTTTAAGAGCAGTTGGAGGACACGGAAGGAGTGTTGTATGGCATTGAAGCTCGTTTGGAGGTTAGTTAACACAGTGTCCAAAGAAGGGCCAGATGTATACAGAATGGTGTCGTCTGCGTAGAGGTGGATCAGGGAATCACCAGCAGCAAGAGCGAAAAGAGTCTGCCTGAGAATTGAACCCTGTGGTACCCCCATAGAGACTGCCAGAGGTCTGGACAACATGCCCTTCGATTTGACACACTGAACTCTGTCTGAGAAGTAGTTGGTGAACCAGGCGAGGCAGTCATTTGAGAAACCACGGCTGTTGAGTCTGTCGATAAGGATTGAGAGAGTCGAAAGCCTTGGCCAGGTCGATGAAGACGGCAGCACAGTAATGTCTCTTATCGATGGTGGTTATGATATTGTTTAGTACCTTGAGCGTGGCTGAGGTGCACCCGTGACCAGCTCGGAAACCGGATTGCACAGCGGAGAAGGTACGGTGGGATTCGAAATGGTCAGTGATCTGTTTATTAACTTGGCTTTCAAAGACTTTAGAAAGGTAGGGCAGGATGGATATAGGTCTATAACAGTTTGGGTCTAGAGTGTCACCCCCTTTGAAGATGACCGCGGCAGCTTTCCAATCTTTAGGGATCTTGGACGATACGAAAGAGAGGTTGAACAGACTGGTAATAGGGGTTGCAACAATGGCGGCGGATCATTTTAGAAAGAGAGGGTCCAGATTGTCTAGCCCAGCTGATTTGTACAGATCCAGGTTTTGCAGCTCTTTCAGAACATCTGCTCTCTGGATTTGGGTGAAGGAGAAGCTGGGGAGGCTTGGGCAAGTAGCTGTGGGGGTGCGGGGCTGTTGGCAGGGGTTGGGGTAGCCAGCAGGAAAGCATAGCCAGCCGTAGAGAAATGCTGATTGAAATTCTCGATTATCGTGGATTTATCGGTGGTGACAGTGTTACTTAGCCTCAGTGCAGTGGGCAGCTGGGAGGAGGTGCTCTTATTCTCCATGGACTTTACAGTGTCCCACAACTTTTTGGAGTTAGAGCTACAGGATGCAAATTTCTGTTTGAAAAAGCTAGCCTGACTGACTGCGTGTATTGGTTCCTGATTTCCCTGAAAAGTTGCATATCGCGGGGACTATTCGATGCTAGTGCACTATGCCACAGGATGTTTTTGTGCTGGTCGAGGGCAGTCAGGTCTGGAGTGAACCAAGGGCTATATCTGTTCTTAGGTCTACATTTTTTGAAAGGGGCATGCTTATTTAAGATGGTGAGGAAATTACTTTTAAAGAATGACCATGCATCCTCGACTGACGGTATGAGATCAATATCCTTCCAGGATACCCAAGCCAGGTCGATTAGAAAGGCCTGCTTGCAGAAGTGTTTTTGGGAGCGTTTCACAGTGATGAGGGCTGGTCGTTTGACCGCGGACCCATAGCGGATGCAGGCAATGAGGCAGTGATGGCTGAGATCCTGATTGAACACAGCAGAGGTGTATTTGGAGGACAAGTTGGTCAAGATAATATCTATGAGGGTGCCCATGTTTATGGATTTAGGGTTGTACCTGGTGGGTTCCTTGATAATTTGTGTGAGATTGAGGGCATCTAGCTTAGATTGTAGGACTTCCGGGGTGTTAAGCATGTCCCAATTTAGGTCACCTAACAGAATGAACTCTGAAGATAGATGGGGGGCAATCATTTCACATAGGGTGTACAGGGCACAGCTGGGAGCTGAGGGGGGTCTACAGTGAGAGATTTATTTCTGGAGAGATTCATTTTTTAAATTAGAAGCTCGAACTGTTTGGGCCTGGAAAGTATGACAGAACTTTGCAGGCTATCTCTGCAGTAGATTGCATCTCCTCCCCCTTTGGCAGTTCTATCTTGACGGAAAATGTTGTAGTTGGGGATGGAAATCTCAGAATTTTTGGTGGCCTTCCTTAGACAGGATTCAGACACGGCAAGGACATCAGGGTTGGCGGAGTGTGCTGAAGTAGGGAGGAGGCTTCTGATGTTAACATGCATGAAACTCAACACTATACAATATGTTTTGACCATGACAGTTTACAATCGAGGGTTACTCCAAGCAGTTTAGTCACCTCAACTTGCTAAATTTCCACATTATTTATTACAATATTTAGTTGAGGTTTAGGGTTTAGTGAATTTGTCCCAAATATTTAGGACTAACTTATTCCTTGCCACCCATTTTGAAACTAACTGCAGCTCTTTGTTAAGTGTTGCAGTCATTTCAGTCGCTGTAGTAGCTGACGTGTATAGTGTTGAGTCATCCGCATGCATTGACAGACAGTCTTTACTCAAAGCCAGTGGCATGTCGTTAGTAAAGATTGAAAAAAGTAAGGGGCCTAGACAGCTGCCCTGGGGAATTTCTGATTCTACCTGGATTATGTTGGAGAGGCTTCCATTAATTAAAGAACACCCTCTGTGTTAGATAAATAACACTTTATCCACATTATAGCCTGGGGTGTAAAGCCATAACACATATGTTTTTCCAGCAGCAGACTATGATTGATAATGTCAAAAGCCGCACTGAAGTCTAACAAAACAGCACCCAGAATATTTTTATCATCCATTTCTCTCAGCCAATCATCAGTCATTTGTGTAAATGCTGTGCTTTGTTTAATGTCCTTCCCTATAAATGTACTGAAAGTCAGTAAAATAGCATTGTATCTGGTCAAACACTATTTTTTCCCCAAAACTTTACTAAGGGTTGGTAACAGGCCAGTAAACGGAGCTTTACTATTCTTGGGTAGCGGAATGACTTTAACTTCCCTCCAGGCCTGAGGGAACTTCCTAGTAGGCTTCAATTGAAGATGTATTTTTTCTTTATATTTTTTTTCTTCTCATTTCTTGTAAATGCACCAACTGCTGCAGTGCCTTGGGTAACAAGGTCCTCACTTCTGTAGATGTTAAATATATAGCCTATATCACTGAGAAAAAGAATGACTAACCAGTTCAATAATTGTTATGCATGAATTGGAAATGTGTTTCATTTCCTGCAATTACCACCCTGCGGCCTGCGGGCTGGGTGTTTCATCAGTGCAACACCTTTTCCACTTGAGCCGGTCTCCCAGCTTTGGAGTGCAATGGAATTTGCCCGTGTAATAAATGAATAAAATTAATCCAATTGACAGTGTGAGATTAGATTCTAGATTGGAAACTGCTATAGGTACACTTTCAGTAGACAATGATTCACTGGTAATGGATTGTTAGAGAGTCCACACACACACACACACACACACACACACACACACACACACACACACACACACACACACACACACACACACACACACACACACACACACACACACACACACACACACACACACACACACACACACACACACACACACACACACACACACACACACACACACACACGGATGGCAAGAACAGGACTATAGAAAAGAGTTGGACAGAAAGAGATTTAAAAAAAACAAATAGAGAAACAGAAGTTGAGTAGAACCTGAACATTTTGTACTGGAACATATTTTCCTGCCACAGGAAATAGCAAATAGTTCTGTGAAGTGATTATCAAATATTTCATGTGAAGTTGACTGCTTATGTTCTTACCTCCCACTTCACTTTAGTGCTTTAAAAGGACCACTCAGTCTCTCTCGCTCTCGCTCTCTCTCTCTCTCTCTCTCTCTCTCTCTCTCCTGCTCACTCCCTGCCATCTCCTCCATTTGTCTCTGACTGTGTCCATTAGCTCTGGCCCTCGGAGTGAGGAAATGGTTTTAAAGCGTGTGTACCACTCTCACGTGAGTGGCAGTGTGGCCGAGTGGTTTTTCAGGGGACAAAACCTGATGCAACCCAAACGCTGTTAGAAAGGAAGATAAATGATCTGGAGTTTGGATTGTATTTTGTGCAGAAAGAACAAGAGAAATTGTGAAACTAGGAGAGCAAATTTCACTGTGAATTCACAGCTTTGGCCAGGTGTTATTCATGAATTGTGTGTGTGTGTGTGTGTGTGTGTGTGTGTGTGTGTGTGTGTGTGTGTGTGTGTGTGTGTGTGTGTGTGTGTGTGTGTGTGTGTGTGTGTGTGCGTGTGTGTGTGCGCGTGTTTGCGTCCTCCACTGGATTATTTATTAGTTATTCAGACCAGAGGAGGCTGGTGGAAGGAGCTGTAGGAGGATGGGCTCATTGTAATGGCTGGAATGGAGTCAGTGGAACAGAGTCAAACATGTTTCTTCCATGTGGTTGATGTTTGATTCCATTCCATCCATTAAAATGAGCCCGTTCTCCTATAGCTCCTCCCACCAGCCACCACTGATTCAGATGTCCTTCTGAAAGAGACTTTGTCCCCTGTTACCTTACAGGAACCACAAACACAATGACGTCGTGGTTCCTTATCAACATGGTCGCATTAGAAAACATTTCAAGACAGTGACTTTTAATTATTGTAGTTAGTCACGTAAACTGACATTAGTTAACCTGTTAGGGCTAGGGGGCAGTATTGACACGGCTGGATAAAAAACGTACCCGATTTAATCTGGTTACTACTCCTGCCCAGTAACTAGAATATGCATATAATTATTGGCTTTGGATAGAAAACACCCTAATGTTTCTAAAACTGTTTGAATGGTGTCTGTGAGTATAACAGAACTCATATGGCAGGCCAAAACCTGAGAAGATTCCATGCAGGAAGTGGCCTGTCTGACAAGTTGTTGTTCATCTTGGCTCTTTTTATTGAAGACTGAGGATCTTTGCTATAACGTGACACTTCCTACGGCTCCCATAGGCTCTCAGAACCCGGGAAAAAGCTGAATGACGTAATTCAAGGCCCAGGCTGAAACACACTATCGCGTTTGGCAAGTGGCCGATCAGAGTACTATGGGCTTAGCCGCGTGCCCGAGTCGACCCCATGCTTTATTTTCTTTCGTCTGTTTACCTAAACGCAGATTCCCGGTCGGAATATTATCGCTTTTTTACGAGAAAAATGGCATAAAAATTGATTTTAAACAGCGGTTGACATGCTTCGAAGTACGGTAATGGAATATTTAGAATTTCTTTGTCACGAAATGCGCCATGCTCGTCACCTTATTTACCCTTTCGGATAGTGTCTTGAACGCACGAACAAAACGCCGCTATTTGGATATAACAATGGATTATTTGGGACCAAACCAACATTTGTTATTGAAGTAGAAGTCCTGGGAGTGCATTCTGACGAAGAACAGCAAAGGTAATAACATTTTTCTTATAGTAAATCTGACTTTGGTGAGTGCTAAACTTGCTGGGTGTCTAAATAGCTAGCCCTGTGATGCCGGGCTATCTACTGAGAATATTGCAAAATGTGCTTTCACCGAAAAGCTATTTTAAAATCGGACATATCGAGTGCATAGAGGAGTTCTGTATCTATAATTCTTAAAATAATTGTTATGTTTTTTGTGAACGTTTATCGTGAGTAATTTAGTAAATTCACCGGCAGTGTTCGGTGGGAATGCTAGTCACATGCTAGTCACATGCTAATGTAAAAAGCTGGTTTTTGATATAAATATGAACTTGATTGAACAAAACATGCATGTATTGTATAACATAATGTCCTAGGGTTGTCATCTGATGAAGATCATCAAAGGTTAGTGCTGCATTTAGCTGTGGTTTGGGTTTATGTGACATTATATGCTAGCTTGAAAAAATGGGTGTCTGATTATTTCTGGCTGGGTACTCTGCTGACATAATCTAATGTTTTGCTTTCGTTGTAAAGCCTTTTTGAAATCGGACAGTGTGGTTAGATTAACGAGAGTCTTGTCTTTAAAATGGTGTAAAATAGTCATATGTTTTAAAAATTGAAGTTTTTGCATTTTTGAGGTATTTGAATAACACGCCACGGGATTACACTGGCTGTTGAGTAGGTGGGACGCCCATAGAGGTTAAACGTAAAATGTATAGCGACATATTACTTCTAGGTTTATTACAGATTAGTACTTGTGTTAAAAACATGGAAACATAGTGAATACGAGGATGTAATATCTTCTCCGCTAATCAGAATCTTGTACACCGTATCAACAGTATAGAGTGCTCCTCATGTCTATATCCAGGCACCCAAGGGCCTACAAATTTATTAGAAGCATTCCCTGTTTATTTCCATGGTGTGTTTGTGTCAAAAGCTATCTGCTCGTTGGTGGCGGGAAGCTTCTAAAGAAGACACAGGGACAGTTGTGCAGCACCCAAGGAAGTTGTCACATCAAGGTCAAGGGTCAGACAACAACAGTGCCTGGACGGCTGGGCAGCTGAGCTGTTGGGTGTCTGGGCTGGCATACATCCGGTCACACACATCTCTGCCCTACCCTGATTCACACTTGGACAGGGCAGAGATCTGGCACATCAGGTTCAAGGGTCACCCATTAGCCCAGGCATGGGGACACACTGTTGCTGTCTTGTCTGGCCCTTCAACTAGATGTGCCATCTCCTGAGTGTGGTGGTACTATCCAGGTTAATTCTCAACGTGGCCAAGGTCAACGCTGCTGGGTGGCTGGGCTGTCACATGTCAGACCACACTTTGGGCCGGTCAGAGATCTAGTCTGGCAGAACCAATATCGAGGATTTAATGTGGTGTTCTGATGATAGAACTATGAAGGTGTTCCATTTTTCTGTGAAAGTGTTAGAGTTCTGGGAAATGCGACAACAACTCTGAGCTGGACCAGGGTAGCTGATCACTGGACTAGTTAGTGTCAATGAGAACAGACCTTCTTTACCTTGTTTTAGGAATGTCACGACTTCCGCCGAAGTCAGTTCTTCTCCTTGTTTGGGCGGCGTTCGACGGTCGACGTCACCGGTCTTCTAGCCATCGCCGATCCACCTTTTATTTTCCATTTGTTTTGTCTTGTTTTCCTGCACACCTGGTTTTCATCTCCTCATAATTACTATGTGTATTTAGCCTTCTGTTCCCTCCATGTCTGTGTGGGGTATTGTTTATTGTCAAGGTTGGCACGCTTCTGGCTGGGTTGTGCCGGGTTTTGTTTTACACCTGTGCTTTGTGATAGTCGGTACTTTGTACTTGGTTGTTGTACTTTGTGCTGCCTCATTTGTACTTTGGGCATTTGTTTTTGTGACGCGATTGCGTTCTGTTTTATGATTGCCTAAGTCAAGTGCTTTGTCCACTCATCTCTGCTCTCCTGCGCCTGACTTCCATGCCCCAGCTACACCCACCACTGACAAGGAATTACTCCTTTAGGCCTTAGTGTCCTGGTTGTCAATGGGAGATTTGGCAACGTAAGACAAATCAACTTATAGCCTTTTCCTGCAGTCAAATGATCATGGGTGAAATTTCATTATTTTGTATTTGACATTTTTTTTATTTCACCTTTATTTAACCAGGTCAGCTTGTTGAGAACAAGTTCCCATTTACGACTGTTCTCAATTACAATATAGCATTAATTAATAAACATTTAAAAAAAGCTGTCGAAAATCCTGTGTTTCCGGTTTTGTTATATTTCTGTCTTCTGTGATGTATATAAAATGTAACATTGGGATGCAAACTGAAAATGTAATCCATTTCACCTCTATATCTGACATGGTACAGGTGTCTTCTTTTTTTAAGCCCATAACCATGTGTGTGAGGTGTATATTTTTATTTCAGAGTAGATCTGTTTATGACTACCAAGAAACACTGTGTGTGACCTTGATTTAGCCCACTGCTGTAAAAACTGTCCAGAGGCAAAAATATTTGAATTAGCTTCATAAAACAAATCGTGATCCAGTAATTTCACAATTCGTTTTAGGAAGGACTACAGTATATTGTTAGTGGCACACTTCTACAGTCTATACAGTACAGTCTGTTGAGTGAAATAACTAATTGGGACGTCAAAGTAGAGGACCCGAACGGAACCGAGGACAATCAGACCCGGACCTGATGACGTCCAGACTTAGACCCTACCCGTACTGTAATGGGTCCGGAGCTAGACCAGACCCGATTGGACCCAGGTGACAACAAAACTATGTTTATCAGCCAAGTTGCTCTTCTGGTTTATGAATATGTCTTTGTATGTTGGCTAAGCTTTATAGAAGTCAATCAATCTAATTAGTGTAAATGAAATATGCTACAGGCTATGCAGAGCCGTGGTTTATCAGCTTTAATTACATCGACCCTGAGACCCTATGACAATGAAACAGGACCCAACCCGACAAGACAGAAAAGTTAGAATTTTGGAATCTCTCTGGTATTCGGGTGGTTCCGTGAAGACCTCTACATCAAAGTACAACTCTCCAACAACTTTTATAAAAGTAGTCATTCATTTTTTAATTCATTTTAATTTATGGCAATCCAATGTAAGTCTTTCACAACACACCGTATGACAACGATCATGTACAATTAAAACCGATTCAAAGAAAAAAAATGGGGACCATGCAATTTAGAAACCCAGAGAGTTAAACAACAAACATGGAAAGAGGTGTATAAAAAAAAAGATATTAAAAAAAGTATTAAACAATGAACTGTGTGCAACATGCTGGTCGGCTACAGTTTCCCCATGGGTGATATCTCCTATCAAGAGAGCTTACCCTAACAACAGAAATGGCCAGGCACGAGAGACCAAACAGAAGAGAAAGCAAACAGTCCACTGAACTTGCTGCCATTACTTGCCACTACCATGCACATAATCTGGGTAAGATGGTGTCTATGTTACAGATGTTGGCATGACATATAAAACACTGTCTTGTCTTTGTACCCCAGGTGAGTGGATGGATGTACAGTACACAATCTGGCAACCCTACAGATCAGGATTTGAGGAGAGATGTTGTCTTTCTATATAGAATTAGAACTACTAGAATCAACATGCCTATTCAAGTCAATGTGCAATTATATTCATTTTTATTGTAATGTACTCTGCAGATTAAATGGCTTATCATCACACACATTCCAGAACAAAATAAACAAGGATATTATCATATGATATATCAATACGATCATCATCATCTACCCCCAAAAATAATAAAACACATACTCTGGAAGTACCAGTACACCTTTAAGGAATAGAATAAAGTGCTTTCCTTAAAGTTGATGGGGAGGAATATGTATTGTTGTAAAGTACTAATTATTAAACACACAGTCCTAATACTTTAGGTCTAAATCACTCCAACACTGAACTCTAAATCACTCCAACTCTTAAGAGGATGGACTTGTATAAAGGATGGCAAAATGAACTTTTCCAAAATTACCCCTTCTGATTCCAGGAAATGTTTCACCATGGATTTCTGGAAAACCTCTACATTTTTGGTAATTATGCACCCCTGGTTCTTTAACAGGCTTGTTTGGAATGCTGTCTACAGTATGATTAAGGCCTACAGAGTATTGATCTATCTAGGAGATCTCTCTGTCTTTGTATGCTGCCCAGCGGGTGACCAGACTATGTCTATACTTCACAACTTGATTTAATTTGAGCTTGGCTTCATCTGATTATAATACAATAATGGCTTGTTCTCAGGGAGCATAGAGGCTGAGAGAGAGAGAGACAGATATATATATATATATATATATATATATATATATATATATATATATATATATATATATATATATATATATATATAAAGGACTGATGGGTGAGTTATTGTTGATCATGAAAAGGATTCAATAGAATGAAATATTCTTCAAGTGGATACATTTACTGGCTTTATCCGAAGAGGTTTAATATCAATAAACAAAAATCCATTCACTATGGAAAGAGAGAGATGGAAAGAGAGAGATGGAAAGAGAGAGAATAAAGTAATAAATAGTTGAAAGAGTATTCGATTTTTTTTTTTTTTGTGCTTTTGAATTGCGTAATGATATGTATATTTAAAATATCTTTGACTGATCCCAAATATGACCTGGTCAACTATCAAAACCAATACTTATGATGATGTATGTTACAGTTGTGGTTATGTATGTCACAGTTATGATGACGTCACATACAGGTTGTACCAATTGCTGTGCTGGTTGTTGAAGTATCTCGCCCTTGTGCTTTACCATATTGTTAACTATCTAACTAACTGTGTGTTGTAGAGAAATCTAAACCGGGAAGGTACGTAGAAATGATAAAATAACTAAACAAATACAAATTCATTATATATCCTTATATATCCATGCCACTTTGATACATTATAAATACAGGCATACGGGGAAATTTCATCCTACACAAACATGCTTTGAAATGTAAAGCAAGAGAAGAATCAATAACTTATGGGAGTACAAAAAAACTTTGTGAAGCAATGAAACAAAAAATTACAAATACTTTTCTTTTTTTTCACCTTGAATGATGAAGCTACAAATCAATATGTGGACATGTCTGAGGCCCAAAACAAACTAGTAAACTAAAAACATCACCACCTTAACACACACGCTCCAGTACACCAATCACATGCAAGATCAAAGGTCGAAGGTGAGAGGTCAGAGTTCATATAAGGGTTCCACTTGGCCGGTTAGATGACCACTCCACAGACAGGCACAAGTTTCAACCACAACATGACCCCTCGATCACACCTGCTCTTAAACAATACAAGAGAAAACAGTCACAGGCCCATGTATGTTGATAAAAAGACAATTCATCGATCACCAAGTCCTTGTATGGCACAGCAACATATAATCTCTCCATGGCAGTCTCTATTTTCCTCCAGAGACAAACAGAATAGATAGAACCACAATGAACAGAAACACTGTTGTCTTCCCCAGTCCAGAGAGTTACCTGTCCGGGAGAGTTCTGACACAAACACCTGTTGCTTTAATAGCTTCCTCTTACATCACTTCCTGTCCCGATGTTCCAATCAGGAAGTAGACAGAGAGTTCCCCTCCCATGATTCCTAGGGGTTGAAAATCTTTGACGGTGTCTCTCTCATCAGTACTCAGTGTAAAGGTGTGTGTGTGTGTGTGTGAGGTGGTCAGATCTGTGTGTGGTGTGTGTGTCCAGAGGGTGTGTAGGGAGGCGGTGCAGGGTTGGGTTTGATGCCCCGACTCTTCATATAAGAGATGAACTGATCAGGGATCTCAGCCAGGACGTCCTTGGCTAGCCGGGCCATACTGAGGACATGGTTCCCTGTGCGATCCATGTAGTCTCTGAATGGGACAAACTGACAGGGAGAGACAAAATACCTTATAACAACTTCTCATAACCTCTCATGAATATGACATTGTAAATAAACACTTAAAATGTACAGTTTGTTTTACAATCGCTAGGATCCATTTCTCAATACTTAGGTCACTTTTTCAAAACTCTTCACACAGTGAACACAACAGCAGTCTATGGGGGCTAAACTATGGATCATTTTTCATTGCTTTGGCACAAAATGCATTCAATGACTACATCTTTCAATTTTCATGAATTATTTTCTCACTCAGACACAACCACCACCAAAACTCTATGTACTTACAGGCCAATTTGCAAATGTTTACATACTATTTTCAAAACTGTTAAACTTAAGTTCAAAACCTAACATAACACACAATTGAATATGACAGCAATTTACTACATTTCTACAGTAATACCATATTGAAATATATTCTAAATCTAAATAATGAAATACCATCAAAACAATTAGACCAACCACAGCTGACTCCCATTGTAGCTGAACACCTGCCCAGGTGTTAGTCTTTCAATTACATTACCATCTATACAAAAGGAGACATCTGAGGAATAATGCTGTACTGTAATGTAAACATGGACCCAGCCAGAGATAGAGAAGTGGCTGACAGAGGAAGAAGGGTGGCTGGGAGAGGGAGAGGGAGAGGAGTACGTATGTGTGGTGGAAGAAGACTGAGAGGAAGATCAAGAGCTGTAGTCTCAGATGAGATTAGGGCTACTATAAATGATAATGTAATAAATCATGATCTATCAATGAGAGTGGCTGGTCTGAGAGTGCAGCCACATCTGCAATGCTCAACAGTTGCATCTATTGTGAGAAATTTCTGGCAAAACAGCAGGTAAGATGTGCATTCTGCAAGGGCATCTGACTGAACTGCACATTACAGAAGTAAATTGAGCAAAGCCTCTAAACCCGTTTGTGTGTAATTAGTCTGCTTAGGACCCAACAGTTACCTCCCACGGAGGTAGGATTCTCACTGCTGTGCAGGAAACTGCAATCGTTGATATGGTCATCAGAAACAATGGCATAAAACTCACAGAGATTCGGGACAGTGTTGGCAGACAACATTACATTTAGAAATATTCACAATGCAAGCATGACTATTTCTAGAGTCCTGAAACATCAAGTCAGGATGAAGCAGTTGTACACTGTCCCCTTTGGGAGGAACTCTGAACGAGTCAAGTAATTCAGGAACCAATATGTTCAGGTCAGATGACTATAAAATACAGAACTGGTTTTGAACTAAACCAAACAGGGCAGAGACACACAATGACATGTTTTTAGGTATAATGTGAACTACCGTAATAGCCTAACTCTTATGTTGCCATGTGGATTTATTTTAGAGAGTCATGGAGATTGAAGCCAGGCGAACAACCCACATATTCATCTTTGTGGATGAGGCTGGTTTCAACTTGGCCAAAACACGGCGTTGAGGAAGGAATGTGATTGGGAAAAGAGCCACAGTGGATGTCCCGGGCCAGAGGGGTGCCAACATCACAATGTGTGCAGCAGTATCCTCTGATGGATTGCTGTTACACAAACCGCTAATTGGACCATACAACACCAGCCAACGTTTGTAATTGTATGGCAAATGTGGCATTTCACCAGTCCCGTGCAGTCACAGAGTGGTTTGCAGACCATCCCAGGATGGTGTCACTTTTCCTCCCACCTTACTCTCCATTCCTCAACCCCATAGAGGAATTATTTTCCTCATGGAGGTGGAAGGTTTATGGCCACCATCCACATGATCAAATGTCCCTCCTAGACGCAATGAATGCTGGATGCCTGGACATACGTGTCTGCAGAAGATTGCCTGGGATGGACCAGACATGCCAAAATATTCTTTCCTAGGTGTATTGCTGAAGATGACATAAGATGTGATGTGGATGAGAACCTGTGGCCAAATGTAGAAGACAGGGTTGACTAGCATTGCTACTGTATCTGTATCGGTAGATGGTGTATATGCAAATACTTGTATTTTGGAATCAATCAATGCCAAAGAATGACATAAACCATATTGAAGCATATTGCATCATGTCTGATTCATTCCTGTAACATATACTGCAGTGAATTCTAAACAGTAGAGAGGTGTCATTCTGGTTTTGTAAAGACATTTGACAACAGAAAACATTGTGTAATGCTACCTGTTGTTAGTGTTGTTTAGGTTGTTGTTTTATGAGTGACGAAGTGTGCTTGTTGGGTGACAACCTTTGCTAGTGTTATGGAAGAATGAGTTGATTTGAGACATGTTTGAAGTGTTTAGGTAGTTTTAGTGCATTTTGGACGTGAAATTAACTGCTGTGCCAAGCTGAAAGTTAGTTAGGAGAACTGTGTGAAGAGTTTTGAAAAAGTGACCTAAGTATTGAGAACTGGGTCCTAGCGATTGTAAAAAAAAAACTGTAAATTAATGCTTAAAAAATGCCACAATACCCCTCACTGGAAAAAGACCTCCTAGGGAAAGCCATGACATTTCAACTGGTCAAGAAAAGCTGTGTTTGTTCGTAGCTGTGTTCATGGCCTGTGTGACTTACTACAGTGTGTGTGTGTGTGTGTGTGTGTGTGTGTGTGTGTGTGTGTGTGTGTGTGTGTGTGTGTGTGTGTGTGTGTGTGTGTGTGTGTGGAGTCACCTGGACAATGTCTCTCTCTGCCAGCTTCCCTCTGGAAGAGATTCTGATGTCATCACCATCCAACTCCACCATGGCTGCAGGGTTAAGAGAACAAACACACACCAAACACGCACAAGAACACTTTTAAAATCAATTCAAGCAGCAGCTAGTCTTCCTGGGCTCCACAAAAAACACAAGATATGACAAGTAACAAAACACTGATGATACAATGATAAACAAGGACAGTCACACAATTGTAAAATACAACGATATACAAACAATACAACTAAAACAATGTGTGTGCTAGAGTGTGTGTGCTTGTGTTAGTGTGTCTGTCCGTTTGTGTGTGCGCGTGTGCGTGTGCGTGTGTGTGTGTGTGTGTCCTCACAGTCCACACCGTTCCATTAAATGTTGATTAATCAATCCATTTTTAAAGGTCATTTTGCGTGAGTCATTGGAGATTTCGTATAACACTGTGCGTTGGCGTGAATATGTTTTGGACTTGGGGACTGTGAAGAGACCCCTGGTGGCATGTCTTATGGGGTATGAATGGGTGTCTGAGCTGAATGTTATTTGATTATGCTGACAATCTGGAATTTTCATCACAGTGATATTTCTCATCAAAACTACAAGAGAAGCAGTTCATCTCTCGTCAACCAGGAAAGACATGGTATGCATGTTGTTGATGTTAGCTCTGTATGTGCGGTTAAGGGCAAGGTGCGCTGCTCTGTTTTGAGGCAGCTGCAGCTTTGCCAGGTCTTTCTTTGCTGCACTTGACCATATTACCAGACAGTAATCAAGATGGGACAAGATGGGACAAGCTGGGACAAGACCAGAGCCTGGACAACTAGCACAGATGATTTTTGTGTCAAATCTTTTTAGACATACCCCTCCACATCGTTACAACAACTTGTTCTCATTGAGATGAAAATCTTGTTTTCAAGAGCAATGACGAACTTCATGAAAAACTATTTCTGTGATTTGAGCATTTTGAAGTGTGTGTGCCTAGTATATAAAATAAAATAATGTTTTATTTGTCACATGCTTCATAAACAACAGGTGTAGACTAACAGTGAAATGCTGACTGATGGGTCCTTGGTAAACAACAGGTGTAGACTAACAGTGAAATGCTGACTGACGGGTCCTTGGTAAACAACAGGTGTAGACTAACAGTGAAATGCTGACTGACGGGTCCTTGGTAAACAACAGGTGTAGACTAACAGTGAAATGCTGACTGACGGGTCCTTGGTAAACAACAGGTGTAGACTAACAGTGAAATGCTGACTGACGGGTCCTTGGTAAACAACAGGTGTAGACTAACAGTGAAATGCTGACTGACGGGTCCTTGGTAAACAACAGGTGTAGACTAACAGTGAAATGCTGACTGACGGGTCCTTGGTAAACAACAGGTGTAGACTAACAGTGAAATGCTGACTGACGGGTCCTTGGTAAACAACAGGTGTAGACTAACAGTGAAATGCTGACTGACGGGTCCTTGGTAAACAACAGGTGTAGACTAACAGTGAAATGCTGACTGACGGGTCCTTGGTAAACAACAGGTGTAGACTAACAGTGAAATGCTGACTGACGGGTCCTTGGTAAACAACAGGTGTAGACTAACAGTGAAATGCTGACTGACGGGTCCTTGGTAAACAACAGGTGTAGACTAACAGTGAAATGCTGACTGACGGGTCCTTGGTAAACAACAGGTGTAGACTAACAGTGAAATGCTGACTGACGGGTCCTTGGTAAACAACAGGTGTAGACTAACAGTGAAATGCTGACTGACGGGTCCTTGGTAAACAACAGGTGTAGACTAACAGTGAAATGCTGACTGACGGGTCCTTGGTAAACAACAGGTGTAGACTAACAGTGAAATGCTGACTGACGGGTCCTTGGTAAACAACAGGTGTAGACTAACAGTGAAATGCTGACTGACGGGCCCTTGGTAAACAACAGGTGTAGACTAACAGTGAAATGCTGACTGATGGGTCCTTGGTAAACAACAGGTGTAGACTAACAGTGAAATGCTGACTGACGGGTCCTTGGTAAACAACAGGTGTAGACTAACAGTGAAATGCTGACTGACGGGTCCTTGGTAAACAACAGGTGTAGACTAACAGTGAAATGCTGACTGATGGGTCCTTGGTAAACAACAGGTGTAGACTAACAGTGAAATGCTGACTGATGGGCCCTTGGTAAACAACAGGTGTAGACTAACAGTGAAATGCTGACTGATGGGTCCTTGGTAAACAACAGGTGTAGACTAACAGTGAAATGCTGACTGACGGGTCCTTGGTAAACAACAGGTGTAGACTAACAGTGAAATGCTGACTGATGGGCCCTTGGTAAACAACAGGTGTAGACTAACAGTGAAATGCTGACTGATGGCCCTTCCCAACAATGCAGAGAGAAAGAAAATAGTAACACGAGGAATAAATACACAATGAGTAAAAATAACTTGGCTATGTACATGGGGTACCAGTACTGAGTTGATGTGCAGGGGTACGAGTTAATTGAAGTAGCTATATACATGGGGTACCAGTACTGAGTTGATGTGCAGGGGTACGGGGTAATTGAAGTAGCTATATACACCGGGTACCAGTACTGAGTTGATGTGCAGGGGTACGAGGTAATTGAAGTAGCTATATACACAGGGTACCAGTACTGAGTTGATGTGCAGGGGTACGAGGTAATTGAGGTAGATATGTACACAGGGTACCAGTACTGAGTTGATGTGCAGGGGTACGAGGTAATTGAGGTAGCTATATACACAGGGTACCAGTACTGAGTTGATGTGCAGGGGTACGAGGTAATTGAAGTAGCTATATACACAGGGTACCAGTACTGAGTTGATGTGCAGGGGTACGAGGTAATTGAAGTAGCTATATACACAGGGTACCAGTACTGAGTTGATGTGCAGGGGTACGAGGTAATTGTACCCCTGGCAAGGGCTGATTTCAAGGTTTTACTGCTAACCTACAAAGCATTACATGGGCTTGCTCCTACCTATCTTTCCGATTTGGTCCTGCCGTACATACCTACACGTACGCTACGGTCACAAGACGCAGGCCTCCTAATTGTCCCTAGAATTTCTAAGCAAACGGCTGGAGGCAGGGCTTTCTCCGATAGAGCTCCATTTTTATGGAATGGTCTGCCTACCAATGTGAGAGACGCAGACTCAGTCTCAACCTTTAAGTCTTTACTGAAGACTTATCTCTTCAGTAGGTCCTATGATTAAGTATAGTCTGGCCCAGGAGTGTGAAGGTGAACGGAAAGGCTGGAGCAACGAACTGCCCTTGCTGTCTCTGCCTTGCCGGTTCCCCTCTTTCCACTGGGATTCTCTGCCTCTAACCCTTTTACAGGGGCTGAGTCACTGGCTTACTGGTGTTCTTCCATGCCGTCCATGGGAGGGGTGCGTCACTTGAGTGGGTTGAGTCACTGACGTGGTCTTCCTGTCTGGGTTGGCGCCCCCCCTTGGGTTGTGCCATGGCGGAGATCGTTGTGGGCTATACTCGGCCTTGTCTTAGGACGGTAAGTTGGTGGTTGGAGACATCCCTCTAGTGGTGTGGGGGCTGTGCTTTGGCAAAGTGGGTGGGGTTATATCCTGCCTGTTTGGCCCTGTCCGGGGGTATCATCGGATGGGGCCACAGTGTCTTCTGATCCCTCCTGTCTCAGCCTCCAGTATTTATGCTGCAGTAGTTTATGTGTCGGGGGGCTAGGGTCAGTCTGTTACATCTGGAGTATTTCTCTTGTCTTATCCGGTGTCCTGTGTGAATTTAAATATGCTCTCTCTAATTCTCTCTTTCTCTCTTTCTGTCTTTCTCTCGGAGGACCTGAGCCCTAGGACCATGCCTCAGGACTACCTGGTATGATGACTCCTTGCTGTCCCCAGTCCACCTGGCCGTGCTGCTGCTCCAGTTTCAGCTGTTCTGCCTGCGGCTATGGAACCCTGACCTGTTCACCGGACGTGCTTGTTGCACCCTCGACAACTACTATGATTATTATTATTTGACCATGCTCGTCATTTATGAACATTTTAACATCTTGACCATGTTCTGTTATAATATCCACCCTGCACAGCCAGAAGAGGACTGGCCACCCCTCATAGCCTGGTTCCTCTCTAGGTTTCTTCCTAGGTTTTTGGCCTTTCTAGGGAGTTTTTCCTAGGGAGTTTTTCCTAGCCACCGTGCTTCTTTCACATGCTTTGCTTGCTGTTTGGGGTTTTAGGTTGGGTTTCTGTACAGCACTTTGAGATATCAGCTGATGTACGAAGGGCTATATAAATTAATTTGATTTGATTTTGAAGTAGCTATATACACAGGGTACCAGTACTGAGTTGATGTGTAGGGGTACGAGGTAATTGAGGTAGCTATATACACAGGGTACCAGTACTGAGTTGATGTGCAGGGGTACGGGGTAATTGAGGTAGCTATATACACAGGGTACCAGTACTGAGTTGATGTGCAGGGGTACGAGTTAATTGAAGTAGCTATATACACAGGGTACCAGTACTGAGTTGATGTGCAGGGGTACGAGGTAATTGAGGTAGCTATATACACAGGGTACCAGTACTGAGTTGATGTGTAGGGGTACGGGGTAATTGAAGTAGCTATATACACAGGGTACCAGTACTGAGTTGATGTGCAGGGGTACGAGGTAATTGAAGTAGCTATATACACGGGGTACCAGTACTGAGTTGATGTGCAGGGGTACGAGGTAATTGAAGTAGCTATATACACAGGGTACCAGTACTGAGTTGATGTGTAGGGGTACGGGGTAATTGAGGTAGCTATATACACAGGGTACCAGTACTGAGTTGATGTGCAGGGGTACGAGTTAATTGAAGTAGCTATATACATGGGGTACCAGTACTGAGTTGATGTGCAGGGGTACGAGGTAATTGAAGTAGCTATATACACAGGGTACCAGTACTGAGTTGATGTGCAGGGGTACGAGGTAATTGAAGTAGCTATATACATGGGGTACCAGTACTGAGTTGATGTGCAGGGGTACGGGGTAATTGAAGTAGCTATATACATGGGGTACCAGTACTGAGTTGATGTGCAGGGGTACGAGGTAATTGAAGTAGCTATATACAAAGGGTACCAGTGTCACGTCCTGGCCAGTATAAGGGTTAATTGTTATTGTAGTTTGGTCAGGACGTGGCAGAGGGTATTTGGTTTATGTGGTTCGGGGTGGTGTTTTTTCTAAAAGGGCATTTGATTTAAGTATTCCGGGGTTTTTGGGCACTGTTCCTTGTTTATGTATTTCTATGTTGATCTAGTTGGTTGTATGTCTATGTTTGGTTAATTGGGGTGGACTTCCAATTGAAGGCAGCTGTGTGGTGTTGCCTTTGATTGGAAGTCCTATATTAGTTGGGTGTGTTTG
The DNA here is from genome assembly GCF_965601325.2 of Salmo salar. Lineage (NCBI taxonomy): Eukaryota > Metazoa > Chordata > Actinopteri > Salmoniformes > Salmonidae > Salmo > Salmo salar. The sequence continues at coordinate 95,054,330 of NC_138302.1, read as the reverse complement.
TCTGTGTAATTGTGGGAGATTGTTTCTTGTTTTGCTGAGTGAGCCTTTCAAGACTGTTTCGTTGTTCGTGTTGTTTTGGTGTTCACTTAGTTTGTAAATAAATACACAAGATGAGCATCAACATTCCTGCTGCGTTTTGGTCGTCTCTACCCAACGACAACCAGTACTGAGTTGATGTGCAGGGGTACGAGGTAATTGAAGTAGCTATATACACGGGGTACCAGTACTGAGTTGATGTGCAGGGGTACGAGGTAATTGAAGTAGCTATATACACAGGGTACCAGTACTGAGTTGATGTGCAGGGGTACGAGGTAATTGAAGTAGCTATATACACGGGGTACCAGTACTGAGTTGATGTGCAGGGGTACGAGGTAATTGAAGTAGCTATATACACAGGGTACCAGTACTGAGTTGATGTGCAGGGGTACGAGGTAATTGAAGTAGCTATATACACGGGGTACCAGTACTGAGTTGATGTGCAGGGGTACGGGGTAATTGAAGTAGCTATATACACGGGGTACCAGTACTGAGTTGATGTGCAGGGGTACGAGGTAATTGAGGTAGATATGTACACGGGGTACAAACTAATTGAGGTAGATATGTACAGTACCAGTCGAAAGTTTGGACACACCTACTCATTCAAGGGTATTTCTTTATTTTTATATTTTTATTATTTTCTATATTGTAGAATAATAGTGAAGACATCAAAAGTATGAAATAACACATATGGAATCATGTAACAACAAAAAAAGTGTTAAAGAAATCAAAATATATTTTTTATTTGAGATTCTTCAAAGTAGCCACCCTTTGCCTGGATGACAGCTTTGCACACTCTTGGCATTCTCTCAACCAGCTTCATGAGGTAGTCACCTGGAATGCATTTCAATTAACAGATGCGCCTTTTTAAAAGTTAATTTGTGGAATTTCTTTCATTCTTAATGCGTTTGAGCCAATCATTTGTGTTGTGACAAGGTAGGGGTGGTATACAGAAGATAGCCCAATTTTGTAAAATACCAAGTTCATATTATGGCAAGAACAGCTCAAATAAGCAAAGAGAAACGACACATCTCAACATCAACTGTTTAGAGGAGACTGCGTGAATCAGGCCTTCATGGTCGAATTGCTGCAAAGAAACCATTACTAAAGGACACCAATAAGAAGTAGAGACTTGCTTGGGCCAAGAAACATGAGCAATGGACATTAGACCGGTGGAAATCTGTCCTTTGGTCTGATGAGTCCAAATTTTAGATTTTTGGTTCCAACCTCCGTGTCTTTGTGAGACGCAGAGTAGGTGAACGGATGATCTCTTTATGTGTGGTTCCCACCGTGAAGCATGGAGGAGGAGGTGTGATGGTGTGGGGGTGCTTTGCTGGTGACACTGTCAGTGATTTATTTAGCATTAAAGGCATACTTATCCAGCATGGCAACCACAGCATTATGCAGGGATACGCCATCCCATCTGGTTTGCCCTTAGTGGAACTGTCACACGCGTCAAAATGAGTAGACCAAGGTGCATCGTGGAATATGTTCATCTCGTAGTTTAATGAAAGAGAATGAACACTACAAATTAAACAAAAAATGACAGCAGACAGTTCCGTCAGGTACTTACACCTAAACGGAAAATAACTACCCCCCAAAAAACAAGGAAAAACAGGCTGCCTAAGTATGGCTTCCAATCAGAGACAACGATAGACACCTGCCTCTGATTGGAAACCATACCCGGCCAAAACATAGAACACAAAACATAGAATGCCCACCCACCTATCACAGCCTGGCCTAGCTAAACAGAGAAAACACAGCTCTCCTAGGTCAGGGCATGACAGGAACTATCATTTGTTTTTCAACAGGACAATGACCCAACACACCTCCAGGCTGTGTAAGGGCTATTTGACCAAGAAGGGGAGTAATGGAGTACTGCATTAGATGACCTGGCCTCCACAATCACCCAACCTCAACCCAATTGAGATGGTTTGGGAGGAGTTGGACCGCACAGTGAAGGAAAAGCAGCCAACAAGTGCTAAGCATATGTGGGAACTCCTTCAAGACTGTTGGAAAAGCTTTCCAGGTGAAGCTGGTTGAGAGAATGCCAAGATTGTGCAAAGCTGTCATCAAGGCAAAAGGTGGCTACTAAGAATCTCAAATATAAAATATATTTTGATTTGTTTAACACTTTTTTGGTTAGAACATGATTCCATATGTGTTATTTCATAGTATTGATGTCTTCACTATTATTCTACAATGTAAAAAATAGTAAAAATAAAGAGAAACCCTTGAATGAGTAGTTGTGTCCAAACTTTTGACTGGTACTGTACATCTAACTAAGAATGAAGTGACAGATATTGTACAGCAGCATATAAGTGATGAGTCAAAAAGTTTGTAATAAAAAGGGTCAATGCAGAGAGTTAAATAGTTAACCACAGCTACTTAGCAGTCATATAGCGGTCTTATGGCTTGGGGGTAGAAGCTTCATACCGGGTCCTGTTGGTTCCAGACTTAATGCATCGGTCCCACTTACCGTGTGGTAGCAGGGAGAACAGTCTATGACTTGGGTGGCTGGAGTCTTTGACCGTTTTTAGGGCCTTCCTCTGACACCGCCTTGTTATACAGGTCCTGGATGACAGGGAGATCAGCTCCAGTGATGTATTGGTCTGTACTCAGTATTCTCTGTAGCGCCTTGCGGTCAGATGCCATGCAGTTGCCATACCAGGCGGTGATGCAGTCAGTCAAGATGTACTCAATGGTGAGGATCTGTTGGCCCATGGCAAATCTTTTCAGCCTCCTGAGGGGGAAGAGGCGCTGTCGTGCCCTCTTCATGACTGTGTTGGTGTGTGTGTGTGTGGACCATGATCCTTAGTGATGTGAACACCTATGAACTTGAAGCTCTCGACCCGCTTCACTGAAGTCCCGTCGATGTGAATTAGGGTGTGCTCAGCCTTACGTTTCTTATGGTTCACAATCAGCTCCTTTGTCTTGCTGACATTGAGGGAGAGGTTGTGGTTCTGGCACCATACTGCCAGGTTACTGACCTCCTCCCTATCTCCCTATCTCATCGTCGTCGG